>NC_143049.1:9310000-9516250 GCF_057628025.1 Oncorhynchus mykiss
AACGACATTTATTGGATATTTCAAACTTTTTTAACAAATCAAAAACTGAAAAATTGGGCGTGCAAAATTATTCAGCCCCCTTAAGTTAATACTTTGTAGCGCCACCTTTTGCTGCGATTACAGCTGTAAGTCGCTTGGGGTATGTCTCTATCAGTTTTGCACATCGAGAGACTGACATTTTTTCCCATTCCTCCTTGCAAAACAGCTCGAGCTGTTTGTGAACAGCAGTTTTCAGTTCTTTCCACAGATTCTCGATTGGATTCAGGTCTGGACTTTGACTTGGCCATTCTAACACCTGGATATGTTTATTTTTGAACCATTCCATTGTAGAGTTTGCTTTATGTTTTGGATCATTGTCTTGTTGGAAGACAAATCTCCGTCCCAGTCTCAGGTCTTTTGCAGACTCCATCAGGTTTTCTTCCAGAATGGTCCTGTATTTGGCTCCATCCATCTTCCCATCAATTGTAACCATCTTCCCTGTCCCTGCTGAAGAAAAGCAGGCCCAAACCATGATGCTGCCACCACCATGTTTGACAGTTGACAGTGGGGATGGTGTGTTCAGCTGTGTTGCTTTTACACCAAACATAACGTTTTACATTGTTGCCAAAAAGTTCAATTTTGGTTTCATCTGACCAGAGCACCATCTTCCACATGTTTGGTGTGTCTCCCAGGTGGCTTGTGGCAAACTTTAAACAACACTTTTTATGGATATCTTTAAGAAATGTCTTTCTTCTTGCCACTCTTCCATAAAGGCCAGATTTGTGCAATATACGACTGATTGTTGTCTTATGGACAGAGTCTCCCACCTCAGCTGTAGATCTCTGCAGTTCATCCAGAGTGATCATGGGCCTCTTGGCTGCATCTCTGATCAGTCTTCTCCTTGTATGAGCTGAAAGTTTAGAGGGACGGCCAGGTCTTGGTAGATTTGCAGTGGTCTGATACTCCTTCCATTTCAATATTATCGCTTGCACAGTGCTCCTTGGGATGTTTAAAGCTTGGGAAATCTTTTTGTATCCAAATCTGGCTTTAAACTTCTTCACAACAGTATCTCGGACCTGCCTGGTGTGTTCCTTGTTCTTCATGATGCTCTCTGCGCTTTTAACGGACCTCTGAGACTATCACAGTGCAGGTGCATTTATACGGAGACTTGATTACACACAAGTGGATTGTATTTATCATCATTAGTCATTTAGGTCAACATTGGATCATTCAGAGATCCTCACTGAACTTCTGGAGAGAGTTTGCTACACTGAGAGTAAAGGGGCTGAATAATTTTGCGCGCTCAATTTTTCAGTTTTTGATTTGTTAAAAAAGTTTGAAATATCCAATAAATGTCGTTCCACTTCATGATCGTGTCCCACTTGTTGTTGATTCTTCACAACAAAATACAGTTTTATATCTTTATGTTTGAAGCCTGAAATGTGGCAAAAGGTCGCAAAGTTCAAGGGGGCCGAATACTTTCGCAAGGCACTGTAGCTCACCGCATGATCCTCAAACCACAGGCTGGCCGAACTCGTGTTTCTAAAAGTGAATTCAAAGGCACTGAAGGACTGTATAGTCTAATAAGGCATTTTCCATTTCAATATTGTTGAATTCCAATAAATTATTATTTGAAAATGTTATTTTATACACCCTAAATGCGAAATGTATAGGCATGTCGTTAAAGTGCTGTTATTGAAGTGTTGTTGAAATGCTGAGAGCTCCTGCCAGCCTGTAGCGTGTCACAAATGAGTCACAATGTATTTTTTAAATGGCAGGCTATAGCCTTGAAATAATAATAATATAGCCTAAATCATTCATTTTTGTTCCTTCTTAGGCTAGGTGGCTCGCTCCTGACTCATTTGGAGTTACTGTGTTGTCTTTTATCTCAATCTCTTCATTCTAAAACTCAATCATGGACACTCTTACTGACAGTTGTGGTTGTTTTGTGTGATGTATTGTTGTCTCAACCTTCTTTCCCTTTGTGCTGTTGTCTGTGCCCAATAATGTTTGTACCATGTTTTGTGCTGCTACCATGTTGTCATGTTGTGTTGCTTCTGTGTTGTCCTGTGTTGCTGTCTTGCTATGTTGTTGTCTTTAGGTCTCTCTTTTTTTAATCCCAGCCCCCGTCCCCGCAGGAGGCCTTATGGTAGGCCGTCATTGTAAATAAGAATGTGTTCTTAACTGACTTGCCTAGTTAAATAAAGGTTAAATAAAAACCAATCAAATTAAAGCTTGTTGAAATGTTGAACCTCAATTAAAAAGTGACAGAATTACCATGTAAAGTCTCTGAAGCCTCTGAATGCTATAGTGACAAACCAAATATATCCCATATGCATCAGAGCCACGTCTTTCCCCGGAATTTTACAGCTTGTTTCTAGCATAAAGCATTGCAGACTAAAGCGTTATTATAGATCGCTTTATATAATCAGGTCCGTCAATTTTGTTTCAAAATCTTAAGCTAACAATGCTTTTAGCCATTTTCTTTAACAAAAAACACAATTCCCTAACATACCCTCTCAATTCGAGCCCTGCTGGTTATAACTTAACACACCAAGCCATTCCCTGACACTGAGATATTTAGGGAGTGCATGGTGACTGATGGAGTTGGCTGACAGTCTATGGATGGTAGGCTATCATTTAGTCTGTCAAACAGGTAAGTCTACCTCTTATTTTTTTGAAAAGGAAGAAATAGGCTCCAAAACAAAGCCCTCTTGTTGTAAATAGCCTCAAGTCAAAATCAAATGAAGACTGTTTATATTAATTAGGCCTTCTCGAATTAGCCTACTTTCAGCACCAATGAGCTGTCCATCTCCGTGGCTGCTGCTCTATAGTAATGTGAGTTATGTAAATGACTTGAATATGGCTTATTATCAATAACTTTTATAAATAGCTTCGTTTTGGCCGACAAAAAAACATATTGTTTTCATTCAAATCCATTATTGCAGTATCAAGCTTACTACCGGTGCTCCTTCTCTTCACTCTCTCCCAACATACAGGACAAATAAAACACTATTTTAAGGAAGAAGCCTTCAACTCACCTCCTGAAGTACCACCTTACCACCGCCATTGGTCAGGCAGCACAAAAGGGTTTACATAAGCAAGAGTAGGGCAGGACAGGGCTTGTGATTGGAATAGCCCTACCATTACAAAGTGTAATGGAGCTCCCGAGTGGCTCAGCAGTCTAAGGCACTGCATCTCAGTGCTAGAGGTGTCACTACAGACCCTGGTTCAATCCTGTATGTCTCCTATAATTGCTCTTTGTATAGCCTAGGCCTATACAAATACTAAACCCTCCCCCTGGCTGAAATGTTCAAAGCATGACCCTCCTCCATTTTCCTCTGGGTAACAATTGTGTAAACCACTCCCCAACTACAAGTGTATAGCTTTTTTCTATAGTTGAAAGTAGACTTGCTTCTTCTGTATGTTGCTCAACACCTGAGGTAAGAGAACAGATAGGGAGGGAGGGAAAGTGGGGATGTAGGAGGGGCGCGTTTCGAGCTTCAAGTGTGCAACATCCCACCCAAAGCCCGAGAGAGCCAGCATAAAGTCAGACATCACTTCACTCGTTCGTGAGTTCCATACCCTGGAACAAACAGGCTGCGTTACCGGGACAAATAACGGTGTTCGTTTTCAGTCACACAGAATTAAACCATTTTCGCCGCGATGGGGTTGAGATTTATACAATGTATCTCATATCTTTCGCTTCTCCTTCACCTGGAATGGACGCACGTATCGGCTTTCAACCTGGACACAGAAAACGTAATTGAAAAGAAAGGAGAGCCCGGGAGCCTTTTCGGCTTCTCTCTGGCTATGCATTGGCAATTAAATCCGTTGGATAAAAGAATGTAAGTCTCCTTATTTTTTATTTGTATTTATTTTTCCGTTTAAGTTGCGGAGTTAACCGCTAACAGGTTGTTGCTACTGTAGCCTAGTGTTATTACTTCAAAGGCTCGCAGGTTCATCGCAAAAGTTTATCGTCTCAACATCATTGTTCCCTTCATTCGGGAATCATTTTCACTAGTTAATTAACTCCGATTTCTGGTTGTTTTGGTCTTGACATTTCGTTAACGTTTCAGATCGGCATGTTTTTGTAACGGGTTAATTATGGGTGAGTTTTACAGCTTTTGCTGCCCTTTGCAGGCTCGTTCCTGTCCGTGCGCGGCTCCAATGTCATGAATAGGTCATGAATTTGGCAACACACAAAAAAGTCTCATGATTCCAAACCACTTACTCTGCTCTATAGATGTATACTAGCTCCGGGTAGAAATAGACCTTTGGGGGAATTTTCACTTGGGCACAGATCTTGTTAGGATAATTGTATTTATGGTTCTCAGCATCCTATTATTATTTGCAGCACTCATGTCATGTGCACCTTATGCCGTGTGTCCTCAAAGTAGAGTAAAGCCAGCCTATACTGTAGATGGTGAATGTCATTGTCGCTTGGGTCAAATACTGTAAAAGTTAGCCTTGTCCCTAGGCTATGGGCGTGGCAAGCTGCAGGGACTGTGCCATTGTGTTAGTCAGGGTAGCGTTAGATGGTGTAAAAGCAAATATTTAAAAACATTTTATTTATTTATTATTTTACCTTTTATTTAACTAGGCAGTAGAGCCATATACTGTACATCATTGTCTTTAACCTCAAACCAGCTGAGCCGTAACATTTCCAGACAGTGTAGTTGACCTCGAAGATAACTGCTTTTGGCCAAGTGACAGCACCCCCCAACAATGTGCTGTCTACCATGGGAAATAGAAGTGACACCCTTCTGTAGTCTTACCATTAATCTCCTGCCTAATTTCACCCTGCTCCTTGTAGCACAGCAGGGCTATCCCTCATCTGCCCTCAACACTCTGGTTAACTACTGACTTAGGATCAGCTGTCTGCACCCCAGACCCCATTCTATACATCATGTGCTCAATGACTATACTTATTCTAGACCTGTTGTTATGGACGACGAGTCATTGGAATGGATTTGTGTTTAGAATAGATTCTACCCTTTTAAACAAGGTGTTGAATGTAATGGGTTGAAGTCATTATAGAGTCTTAGGTCTGTAACTTTCTGTAATGGGCCTTCTTAGTTCTGACCTGAACTTGTCTGAACACACACGCAATTTGATGTACCAGTTTTCGTCTGTGTCTATTTTAGAGGCACGTGGTCGTCAGCCCTGTGAACAGTCAGGCGGTAGAGACAGAAAGAAACACGTTCTAGTTCAGATTAAAGTTGAGGTTTCATACCCTGAGATTCCCTCAATGAGTTCTCTCATGTAGAAAACCTGACAGATGTTTATACAGGGATCAAAAATGGATTTTGAATTGAATCCATGTACAGTGTTTTAGGAAAGTATTCAGAACCCTTGACTTTTTCCACATTTTGTTACATTACAGCCTTATTCTAAAATGGATTAGAAAATGTTTTTCCCCCTCATCAATCTACACACAATACCCTATAATAACAAAGCGAGAACAGGTTTTCAGATTTTTATTTCCATAACTATTCATAAGTATTTGCTATGAGACTCAAAATTGAGCTCAGGTGCATCCTGTTTCCATTGATCATCCTGTGGTAAATGCAATTGATTGGACATGATTTAGAAAGCCACACACCTGTCTACATCAGGTCCCACATTTGACAGTGCATGTCGGAGCAAAAACCAAGCCATGAGGTCAAAGGAATTGTCCGTAGAGCTCCGAGACAGGATTGTGTCGAGGCACAGATCTGGGGAAGGGTACCAAACATTTTCTGAAGCATTGAAGGTCCCCAAGAACCCAGTGGCCTCAATCAATCTTTAATGGAAGAAGTTTGGAACCACCAAGACTCTCCCTAGAGCTGGCCGCCCGGCCAAACTGAGCAATCGGGGGAGAAGGGCCTTGGTCAGGGAGGTGACCAAGAACCCGATGGTCACTCTGACAGAGCTCCAGAGTTCCTCTGTGGAGTTGGGAGAACCTTCCAGAAGAACAACCATCTCTGCAGCACTCCACCAATCGGGCCTTTATGGTAGAGTGGCCAGACGGAAGCCACTCCTCAGTTAAAGGCACATGATAGCCCGCTTGGAGTTTGCCAAAAGGCACCATGAGAAACAAGAAAGTGTGAAGTCTGGAAGAAACCTGGCACCATCCCAACAGTGAAGAATGGTGGTGGCACTATCATGCTGTGGGGATGTTTTTCAGCAGCAGGGAGTGCGAGACTAGTCAGGATCGAGTGAAAGATGAACGGAGCAAAGTACAGAGAGACCCTTGACGAGAACTTGCTCCAGAGCGCTCAGGACCTCAGATTAGGGTGAAGGTTCACTTTCCAGCAGGACAACGACTCTAAGCACACAGCCAAGACAACGCAGGAGTGGCTTCGGGACAAGTCTCTGAATGTCTTTGACTGACCCAGCCAGAGCCCGGTCTTGAACCCAATCAAACATCTCTGGAGAGACCTGAAAATAGCTGTGCAGCGACGCTCCCCATCCAACCTGACAGAGCTTGAGAGGATCTGCAAAGAAGAATGGGAGAACCTCCCCAAATACAGGTGTGCCAAGCTTGTAGTGTCATACCCAAGAAGACTTGATGCTGTAATCGCTGCCAACGGTTCTTCAACAAAGTACTGAATAAAGGGTCTGAATACTTATATAAATGTTATGTTTCAGTTTTTATTTTTATACATTTGCAAACATTTCTAAAAAGCTGTTTTTGCTTTGTCATTATGGGGAATTGCGTGTAGATTGAGGAGGGAAAATAAGCCTGTAACCTAACAAAATGTGGGAAAAAGTCAAGGAGTCTGAGTACTTTCCGAATCCACTGTACCTTTCAGGAACACAGACTCTAAAAGCCTATTTCTGTTCCATATGCCCTCAGGACATGTCTCTCATTAACACTGAATCAGCAGGTCTGAGTCATACGTCCCCAAATCCTAACCTAAATTATGGGCAAAATGCTGGCCTTAGACATCAGTGTATGCATGAACAGCCAAGTGATAGTGTGTTTTGTGTGTGTGTGTGGGCGCATCTGTACAGCGTCACAGAGTATGTGTGTGCCTATTCAGCAGTGAGAGGTGTGTGTGTGTGTGTGTGTGTGTGTGTGTGTGTGTGTGGTTGTGGTGTTAAAGTGGTGACTGATGCAGTGCAGTCTGTGTATTAGAAGCTATGAGGCCTTCCTGGTCTTTTGTAACTGTTTCCGCGTGAGTCGGCACATTGTTGGTAACAAACTGTACGCACGCGCAAACTCACACATACTGTGTACACAGGCACGCATGCACGCACACACACACACAGACGTGCACACACTGCACTGCAGGAGTTGAAATCCACAATGGTAACCGTTGACTGACCTTGGGCGAGTGGATTCTTCAGTGTACAGGACACTAAACTTGGCAGCCATACGTCATCATGATATACACAGTATGTAATGCTGCCAGAGGCTACACTTCTTACCTGCCTACCTCAGTAGATCAGGATTCCAGACTGTCTGTGCTGTCTGGGAGGTGTTTCCGGGGAATCTAGAGTGTGTGTGTGTGAAAGGTGAGTCATACGTCTGTGCCACGCCTGAAAGGTTGCTCCCGTTCCGCCAAACTGAGCCCGTGCCTCACAGGTGTGTGTGTTTTGTGTGCACGTTTTTTTGTTTTGTTGATACCTGCAGGCAATGGAGGGATCTGTTTGGCACGGGTCTGTGGGGGGTGGGGTCAGGTGTGTCTGTGTGTCTCACGTACACGCTGAAGAGCAAGGGGTTGTGTGCATGTGGGTTAGGTCCCAAAGTCGGTCACAACTGCACAACACACTCTCTCTGTGTGTGAGAACGTTTTAAAGTGTCACAGAGAGAACGAGAGAGGAGGGAAGGAGGGAAGGCTGTGACAAAGAGACTGAGGTAGAAGTAGAGAGAGCGTCTTAGTGAAAGTGTATGGGAGAGGTACAACGGGCGTGTGGGAGAGAGAGAGAGAGAGAGAATCCATTCCAGCATGTTCTATAGACAGATGTCTAGGGTGTAGAGCTGTGAGGTTCCTATGTGCGACAGATCTTTGATCTCTCAGATCCTGGATAGATAGGAGATTGATTTTAGTGGGAAGGTTAGGGTTAGAGTTCAAAGGTTTGTTCAGAATCCTGGGAAAAAAAGTGCTAAGTGTATGCAATATTTTATTGCTATTGTTGGACTACGTTACATGTACAGCATGTGAAAAAATGATCACGTGTACGCGCACACACACACACACCTCTCCCCCAAACACACCTCTTTGTCTGCCCGTTCTCTCCTGCCTGCAGGCTGATCCAGGTTAGCTCAAGTTAGCCAACATCAAAGCTGAGGAGTGGTGGAGGGATGTCTGGAGGAATGCTGACAGCATAAATCACCTTTTACAGCTGGGCACCAAATACACACAGTCGGTCAGTTACTCAAGCCACGCTGTCTGTCTCCCACACCGACCTGGTACTAGGTACCAAATGGAAGAAAACGGACTGGAACAGGGAGGGACTACCTGAACTTGTCCAATAAGAAGCACAAAGCGCTTTGTTACGGCGTACTCTCATTAACACAACCCTGGGTTCATATCAGTCCTGGCAAGGAGCATAGAGAACTTGGCGTTAAAATGTCAAGAGTTCTGGAATTCATTAGGGTTCTGTCAAATGTTCTGGGATCCATTTAGAACTGAAATGTTCTGAAAGTTTCACTGATGTTGATCCACAGTTGCTTGGTAACAAGATGTGGTGGTGCATATAGTTCCTCGATTTGGTGTTTCTTTCGGCTGTTGGCTGTTTGGCCTCATTGTGTGTTTGTGAAAAGAGAGAGAGAGAATGGCGGTTTCTACTGTTTCCCTTTGCTGTGTTGTTTGTTCATACACACACACAGCTTTATTTTTTGGGGAGTAAAAATGTTTGAAGCATTAAAAAGTCCTATTTTTCCAAACCCTACCCCGAAACCTTAACCTAACGCGCACGCGTGCACACACACACACTGAATGTTTATCTTTGTCCTTCCTGTGGATTTTATTCTCTACTTCCTGTACATGTGGTGAATGATTTGGAGAGGCAGCTGTGTCATTAGCCATTATCAGTAGAACAATACACACTCCCTCTCTTCACACTCCCTGTCTCCCTCTCACACACTCCCTGTTTTACTACCAGTGGCAGGCTACTGGGTAATGGGCCTCGCATGCGTTACATTGCCCAGACATCAATTAACAATTGAGACCACGTACAATTCAAACATTCAAACATTTATATACTTTTACTGCAGCCACTGTGTATACCTGGGTAATTTATCTGTGTAGTTATAAACCATGATGTGCCGCGCAGCGCAGTCTGAGGAGTAGGTCCAAGTTGTTCCTAACCACTGATGCAGGGTCAGCTCTTTTCTCATCCCCTAATGTTTTAGGGTAGGATTTTGAGGAGGGTAATGTGATCCTAGACCTGTGGTTAAGTGGCAACTTGTACCTTGAGTGTAGTCTGAACCCAAGGAACCACAGGGTTTACCAAACTACCGTGTGGGCGTGGCTAAGGGGATGCCTCTTCCTTCCGCCTATTCTCCTCACTTCCTGTTAGTGTATGTGTAGCAGGGGGCAACACGAAGGAAGCTCATTGTTCTCAGATCAGTGTTGGAGCAGTCGTTTAATTACCTGGGCACGATTCCATTCATTTATTTTCACTCACACCCTTCTATTCTCCCCCTCCCTCCACATGTTCTCTCCACTCTGGGAAATCTGCACTGAGGCCCAGAGGAGTCAGCACCCACATGACTCTCTCCCGCTCTCTTTTTCCTGTCTCAATTCAAATTCAATTCGAGGGGCTTTATTGGCATGGGAAACATATGTGTACGAGCAAGTGAAGTAGATCATCAACAAAAATGTTTTGTCCCCAGTCAACTTAAGAGGAACCAGTGAGTTTCTGTCAGCTCTTGGCTGAGAGACCAGACATCATGGTGTCATGCTACACACACAGAGCAGTTATAGCAGGCCTCTTATTAATGTGCACGCACACTTTTCCAACTTATATGAGTTTGTTAAAGAAACTAGCTCAAGCCCAATGCCTAGGCTTTAAAGACGGGTGTTTTCGTACAAAAGCATTAGCAAGGTTTAGCAGGACATGCCCTCAACGTCAGTCCTTCGTTCCACATATTGGGGAAGTTGCCAGAGCTGAGGAGGATGTTAACGAGTTTAAGTATAGCCAATTGGAGTATGTGGTCTGTATTTATGATCATTTCATTGAGGATACCGTCAACACTACAGGCCTTTTTTGGGTTGGAGGGTTTGTATTTTGTCATGTAGTTATTAATTCAATGTAATTGGAGAATCCAGTGGGTTCTGGTAGAAAACGTAAAGACAGGAGTCTTTAATAGTTGATTATAAGATTTGTATTTGGTCATGTATATGTTTTTGCTGTTTGTTTTTTGTTATAGAGCCAAAAAGGATTGGAGAAGTGGTTTATCCATAGATTTCCGTTTTGGATAGATAACTCTTCATGTTGTTTGTCTAGTGTTTTTCAATTTTCCCAGAAGTAGTTCGATTCTATGGATTCTTCAATTACATTGAGCAGATTTCTGACCTGCTGTTCCTTCTTTTTCCGTAGTGTATTTCTGTATTGTTTTAGTGATTCACCATACTGAAGGCATAGACACAGGTTTTCTGGGTCTCTATGTTTTTGGTTAGACAGGTTTCTTAGGTTTTTGCATTCTTTCTTTGCATTCTTCATTAAACCATTTGTCATTGTTGTTATTTTTTTTTAGGTTGTCTGCTTGAAATGTTTTTATTTGTTAGGGAAGCTGAGAGGTCAAATATACTGTTTAGATTTTCTACGGTCAAGTTTATACCTTCACTATTACAATGAAACCTTTTGTCCAGGAAATGGTCAAGAAGGGATTGAATTTGTTTTTGCCAAATTGTTTTTTGGTAGATTTCCACACTATTTTCCTTCCATCTATAGCATTTCTTAATATTATTCAGTTCCTTTGGCTTTGATGCCTCATGATTGAGCATAGCTCTGTTCAAGCAGAGTGATCTCTCTCCTATCTCTTTCTTTCTCGCTCTTAATGAGTTAACCACATTAAAGGCCCCTTGACCCCAAACACACCTCTGTTCACCCACGTAGGTATGAATACGAGTTGTGTTCAAAACAGGTGGGGTTTTCTTAATCTAATCGAGTACTTACACCATAGAAATCAATCTAGTATGGCTTTTTTTAACCTTTTGATGAAAGACCCTTGAATGAGAGTTTTTCAAGGTCAAGTTCAAGTGCATTGAGACCCACATAGCAATCAATGCAAACTGAAATCCATGAACATGACAAATGGCCTATCCCAAAATCACAGCAAGGTTTATAAATAGATACAAGGTAAAACAGGCCTGCGCTAAAACCATGTGATTTGTATGACAAGGCATTAAGCATTTCTATGCATTGAACTCCTTACAAAGCTTCAGTTCATTTCATGACTGACGATTGTCATCAAGAACACACACACACACACACACACACACACAGCCTCAGTGATGGGGAACTTCGATATGCTGCTGTGGGAAACCTTGAGTAATGCATCGTGGGTACTGGGGTGTGGTGGCTGTGACCCCTCTCTAAGAGCCCCTCTTGTCTGTGGTTCCATAAAGACATCCAGTGAGTGTGGCCCCTCCCTGGAGTGTGTGTGTGTGTCCACTCTTGAGTGTGCATGTGTGTGTCTCCATTCCACTTTTTCTTGTGTGTGTGCCCACCCTTTGTGGATGAATGTTATCGCTGAGTCGCAGTTCTGTCCAATCATGAAAGCGCTCTTTGTCTGAGGGGTGCTGGGGAGGGAGGGGGCAGATCATGGGAACAGCAGTTTGATTGAGTGCGTGCATGTGTGTGTGTGTGTGAGACACTCTCTGATGTTCTCTGTTGAAAGGGAGATGCTGTGTGACTCAGGGGGAAAGTGAGGGGGGAGTGCCGAGGGCTGCTGACAGGCTGGTTAAGATTATCGCAGGTGTCAAAGTGTAGGACTCCACATTGGCCCTGATCTACTCACCGACTGTAGCTTCCTCTTATAATAATGGGTGTATGGTGGTGGTTTGAATGATGACCGCTTTGTAAAATGTGGATCGGACATGGACAGGGAGTAATGTGTGTACCAGTCATGTTGTAATATTGCTGTCTGTGTGTGTCTGTGTTTCCTGTATTCAAAGATGACCTTGTGGTGCGTGTTACAGGTTGCTGGTTGGTGCTCCAAGGGCCAAAGCTCTGAGAGGTCAGAAGGCAAAGATCACAGGAGGACTCTACAACTGCGACACCGCTTCCACTTCCTCCAGCTGTAGCCGAGTGCAGTTCGACAACGATGGTGAGCTCACCTCTAAACACACGCACACACATTTTCGGTCGTCGTCTGTCCACACAAGTCCTTATAAGGCAATCACTAGATATTCAGCAGTTGATCAGGATTTGATGATTTCTGTGTGTGCAGAGGACGTGAACACCGAGAGTAAGGAGAACCAATGGATGGGTGTAACAGTAAACAGCCAGGGGCCGGGAGGAAAGATTGTGGTAAGTGTGTGTGCGTGCGTGTGTGCGTGTGTACATGAGTGGGTTAAATTATTGACCTGATAGACAGCTCTGTTAACCAATCTCTCTCTCTCTCTCTCCCCCTCCCTCCCCCTCCAGACGTGTGCCCACCGCTACCAGCGGCGTCTGTTTGTGAACACAGCCCAGGAGTCTCGTGACATCACAGGGCGGTGTTACGTGCTGAGCCAGGACCTGACCATCGGTACCGAGTCTGATGAGGACGGAGGGAACTGGAGGTTCTGTGAGGGGCGGGCACGCGGCCATGAGAGGTTTGGTTCATGCCAACAGGGTCTGTCTGCCACCTTCACTAGGGACTACCACTACCTGGTATTTGGTGCCCCTGGAGCGTACAACTGGAAAGGTGGGTGGAGAGCGGGAGTGTGTATGCCTGATAATACGGGAAAGGCCTACCAGAGGGGTAGATGGACCATGTTGCTTACACCTATCTCATCCTTTCAGATCTATGAGGTCCGGCTCAGGGGATAGAGCTCAGGGTTGGGATAGAGGTCAGGGTTAGGCCAGGGTCAGGGTTAGGTAGATTAGATTAGCCCAGTCTACATGGCCCCTTCTTCTTTTGTCAGCTGATGCTCGAATCTATGAACCGCTGTGACCTCTAGTGGTGGCAAAACCACACTGATAAAACATTTTTTTTTTTAGATTAAGGTCATGTCATCGTGTACATAACTTTCCCCCCCCAAAAAAATTCAGCTCATGATGTTTCATGTTTTTAAGTGACTGTTTTTCCATTCATTATTTGCTTGTGTTGAGATGTTTCTCCTCGGCTTATCATCTCCATGTTCCCCTTCACTTCCCTCACCCCCCCCCATCCCTCCAGGGGTGGTGAGAGTAGAGCAGAAGAACAACACTCTGTTGGAGATGGGCTTCTATGACGACGGGCCCTATGAGGTGGGCGACGAGAACCGGTTAGACCCAGACCTGGTCCCCGTGCCCGCTAACAGTTACTTGGGTAGGTACATCTAAACTCTTTCGTTCCTCTCTCTCGCCCTCTTCTCTGTGGGTCCAGGTGTGCTCTTCACCACCACCGTGTCCAGCTCCAGTGTTGAAACAGTTTGTGTACAAGTCACTTCCTCCTCAGATTGCTATGGAGACCGACGTAACGGGCCAATAGCTACTTAGGTTTGTATGACTTCCTGCGCGATGACATCATGCTCTCCATAACCAATCAAATGACTCTGTGCACTAGTTATCATCATGGGCGGTGAAACATTGTGCTCGTCATGAGGATCAGCCTGAGCTGGGTGTTATGTTGATTAAAAAAAATATATTTTTATTGAACCTTATTTAACTAGACAAGTCAGTTGAGAACACGTTCTTATTTACAATGACGTCGAGGTGATCTATAAATCACCTCAACCTCCAACCAACTGGGCTTGAACATGTCCACATGATAGAGAGAACAGTGAATCTGTACAACATCTAGCTTTGGCCCGAGTGCGGCATATGGATGAGATCATTCATGTTTTGGGAATGTTTTGGGAATGAGTCGGTGTACACTGACTCATTCATTGATTGATTGATTGATTAAATGTGTCTCTCCTATCAGGCTTCTCTCTGGACTCGGGGAAGGCCATCACTAAGAAGGGTCAGCTGACCGTGGTCGCCGGTGCCCCGAGAGCCAATCACAGCGGGGCAGTGGTGTTGCTAAAGAAGGAGACCGAAGCGTCCACCATGTTGTCACCAGAGCACATCCTGGAAGGGGAAGGGCTGGCCTCGTCGTTCGGCTACGACCTCGCTGTGGTGGATCTGACCGGCGACGGGTACGTCTCGCTTGTCTCTCGTTCTTTCTCCCGATCGTCAACGAGGCAAATCTATACACTGCCCTTCCCATGTCCACCTTCCCGTCATAAGCAGTTTCTCTCCACGTGGGAGGATGTCATTTGGCTCGAGCCTCTCGGATGATCTTGGAGTTGAGGCGACTAGTTCCGTGCTGAGATGATCTCTCTCTGCTTCCTCCGAGTCATTTCTTGCTCCCTCTCGGTCTCTCTGGCTCTAGGTGGGAGGACATCGTGGTGGGAGCCCCGCAGTTTTTTGAGAAGGACGGGGAGGTAGGCGGAGCCATTTATGTCTACGTTAACAAGGGCGGAGACTGGAGTAAGGTCACGCCCACCAGGATAGACGGACCTCGGGACTCCATGTTTGGACTGGCCGTAGAAAACCTGGGAGATCTCAACCTGGACGGCTATCAGGGTAAGGGGCGCGTGTGTGTGTGTTGATAAATCTGTCTTTGCCTTTGTGTGTGTGTGTGTGTGTGTGTGTGTGTGTAGACGGTGTGTAATCCTGACTCTCTCTCTCTGCCAGACATCGCTGTGGGAGCACCCTATTATGACAGTGGGTCAGGGAAGGTGTTCATCTACCACGGCTCAGCTCAGGGCATCAACATCAAACCGGCGCAGATGTTGTCAGGGGTGCCATCGGAGACAAAGCTGTTTGGTTATTCTCTAGCTGGTAACATGGACTTGGACAGGAACTCGTACCCTGACCTGGCCGTAGGATCTCTCTCCGACTCTGTGTTTGTCTACAGGTAACCATGGCAATCAGTCATCTAGCCCACAATGTTTTGTTTGTACATTTCTACATTCCATTTGTTAATACCTTCTTTTTTGGGGCCACTTTCGTGACCTTTAAACCTTTGACGTCACTCCAGGACTCGGCCGGTCATTAGCATCCAGAAGGTTGTCAAGACAACCCCAAAGGAGATCGATCTGACTAAGAAAAACTGTGGCAACAGCATCTGGTGAGTGTGCTGTTTATCTGCAGAATATGGACAATGAGAAACCATTTAAGCCATATTCATAAATACAAATGACTTTATGTGTTTCCAGCTTGGAGGTAGAGGCCTGCTTCTCCTACACCGCCAACCCAAAATCCTACAGCCCCAGACTGAGTAAGACAACACCTTCTGTGTTATGATTTCTTCAGTCGGCTTTTTAGGCCTTAGACCAGTATGCAATGGTAACTGTCCCTCTCTTTCTCTACCGCTCTCTCTTCCCCTCTCTCTCGTTCTCTCTCCCCTCCTCAGCGGTGGCGTACTCCTTTGAGGCGGAGGCGGAGCGTCGGAAGCAGGGTCTCCCTCCCAGAGTGACCTTCTCCACGCGTTCCAGCGACGTCAACGACTACCAGTCCACCGGTGTTCTCATCCTCAGTGGGCAGGGCAAGAAGGAGTGTGTCACCGCCAGACTCACACTACAGGTACTAGATCCCAACTCGCACGACTCGTGACACTGCTAACAGTAAGAAAGAGGAACGGGTAGCAAGAGGGGAAGGAAGAGATCGATATCTCAAGACGGTCTTTCACCAACCTTGCGGGTAAAATATGGACAAGAATCAGTCTCCTCTATCCTTTGCCAGTGATATACCAGTGATATACCAGTGATATACCAGTGATATACCAGTGATATACCAGTGAAAATACCAGTGATATACCACGTATCTCTTATCTGTACTCTGTGTCTGTCACCTACAGGAGAACATTAAGGACAAGCTCAGGGGAATCCCCGTCGACGTTACCGTGGAGATAAAGAACTCCAAAAGGAAAAGAAGAGCGCTCCCAGAACTCCCGCCCATCCTCGACTCCAACGAGCCTATCACGGCCCGCGCTGAGGTGACCAATAACAACCATGGCCTGCTCTAAAGCCCGTTCCCTCTGGTCTAGTGTGAGTCTGTCTGATCGGCATGCTGTTCCCTGTGTGTGTAGGTGAGCTTCCTGAAGGAGGGCTGTGGCAGTGATAATGTGTGTCAGAGCAACGTACAGCTCCAGCATCGCTTCTGCTACAGAGAGCCCAACAAGGACGTCTTCCATCCACTACCTGTGTGAGTAGAACACATTAACCTGTCACTAACCAACACCTGGGTGAGTGGAATCAACGCTGACATAATCTGACGGTGTCCTTGCAGGGAGGATGGGGTGCCGGTAGTCTCCCTTAGCGACCAGAAGGACATCGCCCTGGAGATCACGGTGACCAACCAGAATGGAGATGATGCCCATGAGGCGGCGTTGATTGCCTCCTTCCCCCCCTCGCTCTCCTACTCTGCCTCCCGCTCTGCACCCAATGCGGTAAGTGACACCTCTCCTCTTCTGTCACACGCTCTCTCTCGCTCCTTCCCCTCTTCCGTTCTTCAGACCGGTTACCGAGTTGTGACAGGCTGTTTTGTCGATTGCAGGACAAGCAGGTGATCTGTGTGACCAATACGAACGGCTCTCAGGCAGACTGTGAGCTGGGGAACCCCTTCAAGCGAGGCTCAGAGGTGAGAGACGCCGAGGCCGATCACCATCACCAGATAAAAGGGCATGCGCCCGCTGACGTATCCGTCTGTGTGTTTTAGGCGACCTTCTACATCATCCTGAGCACAGCAGGCATCTCTCTGAACACCACAGAGCTGGAGATTGACCTGAAGCTGGAGACGTGAGTATACGCTGCCCGCCTCCCTCTGCGATGAGATACTGCACGGCTACATTTGACCAACGGTGCTGATTTGACCTCTGACCTTTCAGAACGAGTGACCAGCAAAACGTGGCCAGAGTCAAGGCCAAGGCCAAAGTGGTGATCGAGCTGCTGCTGTCCCTCACAGGGTACAACCATATGATTTGCCAGTTGCTTACTTTGATGTGCTTTCATGTGCTTTTACACGTGGGAACCAAATGTGTTGTCGCACCGCCCAGCATCGGAGCGTGAGCATGACGATGTTTGTGTTCACATTGTGTTTCTTGTTTTCCCAGAGTGGCCAAGCCCTCCCAGGTCTACTTTACTGGAGAGGTCAAAGGTGAGAGCGCCATGCATTCCGAAGGAGACATCGGCAGCCCCATCGAGTACGAGTTCAGGGTAAGCCTATTCGTTTGCTTCTTTTCCGGAATAATGACATCATTATCAAACGGGTGCATTTGTATTTCACTATAAACTGAACTCACCTGACCTTTGACTGCCTTTTGATTGACAGGTGATTAACCTGGGGAAGCCCCTGAAGACATACGGCAGCGCCGCCCTGATCGTCAATTGGCCAAAGGAGACGGTGGAGGGGAAGTGGCTCCTGTACCTCATGAAGATCGACTCCAGGGGTCTGGAACAGATCACCTGCTCCCCTGAGAGAGAGATCAACTCACTCGCCGTCAAAGAGGTTAGGAAACACTGCAGTGGTCAAACTCCAATCTCCTTGGACCTTTCTGGTCCCAAAGCAAACAAACTGACGGTCCCAGACCCTCTGTTGTTCTCACCAAGGGGATGTTTGTTCCGAGTGATCTTCTGTCACACTCTGTTTAGGAGCCGAGCAGCACCCGGAGAAGACGAGCCGTAGTGGAGACAGACAAATCTCAGGAGGGAACCATCGCACGGCTGACTGACAAGAGGAAATACACTACTTTGGTAACACAACCTTCTCTCCCAGTAGCTCAACGTTTAAATGTGGTATTAGTCGTATACGAGCTCTACTGTAAAGTGTGTGTGTGTGTGTGTGTGTGTGTTACAGTCGTGTGAGGATGGGGCAAAGTGTGTGGAGATTCGCTGCCCTCTTCAGGGCCTGGACAGTAATGGAGTCATCCTGCTCAGATCTCGCCTCTGGAACAGCACATTCCTGGAGGTAAGACACGCACCTCTCTCTGCTATTTGACCGCACCTCCCTCTGCTATTTGACCGCACCTCCCTCTGCTATTTGACCGCACCTCCCTCTGCTATTTGACTGCACCTCCCTCTGCTATTTGACTGCACCTCCCTCTGCTATTTGACTGCACCTCCCTCTGCTATTTGACTGCACCTCCCTCTGCTATTTGACTGCACCGTGTGTTCCTGTCCACGCTCACCTCCCTCTGCTATTTGACTGCACCTCCCTCTGCTATTTGACTGCACCTCGTGTTCCTGTCCACGCTCACCTCCCTCTGCTATTTGACTGCACCTCGTGTTCCTGTCCACGCTCACCTCCCTCTGCTATTTGACTGCACCTCATGTTCCTGTCCACGCTCACCTCCCTCCGCTATTTGACTGCACCTCCCTCTGCTATTTGACTGCACCTCCCTCCGCTATTTGACTGCACCGTGTGTTCCTGTCCACGCTCACCTCCCTCCGCTATTTGACTGCACCTCGTGTTCCTGTCCACGCTCACCTCCCTCTGCTATTTGACTGCACCTCGTGTTCCTGTCCACGCTCACCTCCCTCCGCTATTTGACTGCACCTCGTGTTCCTGTCCACGCTCACCTCCCTCTGCTATTTGACTGCACCTCGTGTTCCTGTCCACGCTCACCTCCCTCTGCTATTTGACTGCACCTCCCTCTGCTATTTGACTGCACCTCCCTCTGCTATTTGACTGCACCTCGTGTTCCTGTCCACGCTCACCTCCCTCTGCTATTTGACTGCACCTCCCTCTGCTATTTGACTGCACCTCGTGTTCCTGTCCACGCTCACCTCCCTCCGCTATTTGACTGCACCTCATGTTCCTGTCCACGCTCACCTCCCTCCGCTATTTGACTGCACCACGTGTTCCTGTCCACGCTCACCTCCCTCTGCTATTTGACTGCACCTCCCTCTGCTATTTGACTGCACCACGTGTTCCTGTCCACGCTCACCTCCCTCTGCTATTTGACTGCACCTCCCTCTGCTATTTGACTGCACCTCGTGTTCCTGTCCACGCTCACCTCCCTCTGCTATTTGACTGCACCTCCCTCTGCTATTTGACTGCACCTCGTGTTCCTGTCCACGCTCACCTCCCTCTGCTATTTGACTGCACCTCCCTCTGCTATTTGACTGCACCTCCCTCTGCTATTTGACTGCACCTTGTGTTCCTGTCCACGCTCACCTCCCTCCGCTATTTGACTGCACCTTGTGTTCCTGTCCACGTTCACCTCCCTCTGCTATTTGACTGCACCTCCCTCTGCTATTTGACTGCACCTCCCTCTGCTATTTGACTGCACCGTGTGTTCCTGTCCACTCTCACCTCCCTCTGTGATTCCCAACAGGAGTACTCCAAGCTGAACTATCTGGACGTGATAGTGAAAGCCTCTCTCAGAGTGGACGGAGCAGCCAAAAACATGGTCCTAAAGAACGCAGAGACACAGGTACTTGGCCAGTTTCACATTTCGAACACACAAAAACCCACATTTCCCTTTCTGCTGACTTTCTGTTGATGTTGTCTTTTCTCAGGTGAGAGTGACGGTGTTCCCAGAGCGTCGTGTGGCTCAGTACGGAGGACTCCCATGGTGGATCATCCTGGTAGCCATCTTGTTAGGGCTGCTGCTGCTCGGCCTGCTGGTCTTCCTGCTGTGGAAGGTAAGACTAGAAGAGCCCGGATAAATGTCACTGTTTACAGTATATACAGTATGAATACACACACACACACACATACACACACACACACACACTAATGCAATTGCTTCTCTTTAGTGTGGTTTCTTCGGGAAAAAGAAAGAGGATGTGCCACCCTCTGACAAAGAGAGATTGACATCTTCTGACGCGTAAAAGAGGGCGAGACGCTGTCTCTGGGGTAAACACATCTATACCCACCTATACATGCCCGGGGGCACAAAGGATGGGACGGAGACAGTGGCAGACTAACTATCGCTGGAGGGGGGAAACGCTTTCGCTAATGAACGAGCAAAGTAAAGGGGCTCAGAGCTACGAAATCAAATGCAATGGCTATGACGAGGATGGAACGGAATGTTACAGGGCTCCGCTGACAGGTTGCTGTAGAAAAACACTTCTAGTTTCTGCTTGGAAATGGCCTTCTTTCGAACTGTTGTTGTTGTTGAGTTATGGACAGTTTACACGCATGGCCATGTGGGATGAATGCTTACTTTGGTTGAAAAATCATTATGCCAATGTATATGAACTGTTCTCCTATCGCTCCAAAGACCTTTTGGGTTGGTCCTTGCCGTCTTCATCTCTCTCCGTCTCTGGTTTCTGCTTCTGTGGTCGCCATTGGAACTTCAAGCACTTCCTGTCTGAAGGCTCTGAAGTGGTTCTCTCTCAGCCTTGGTTTATATGGGCGTTGCTACATCACAGCTTTTCTGCATGTCGGACCACCGATGGCTCTGTATCGCCTCCTACTGTTCAAGAGCCTCACTCACATCTCTGCCCTTAAAGGGATAGCACACCCCAAAATCAAACATTGTTTAAGACTTTTCATAGTTTGATGTGAGGGTGAGCTATTCCTTTCATGTTGTTGAGAGGCTCCAAACTGCTCGTTACTGATTTTCTATGTGCTGTTTTTTTTTGTGTGTGTGTCTGTTGCCGCCAACAGTGTGGGTTTTTCAGACGCTCCAAGTACGACGACAGCGTTCCCAGTTACAGTGCGGTGCGGATACAAAAGGAGGAGAAAGACCAACTGGGAAGCCTGGAAAAGAAAGCCTGGATCACGAGCTGGAGTGAGAACGAGAGTTACTCTTAACAATGGTGGAACACTGGAGCTCCTGTTACCACAGACATTGATCTGACGATTCCAAGGCCCCCGCGCCACATTGTGGACCACAAAAAAAATGTAGGAAAAAAAAAACTATTTGTAGAAAAGCTTTATTTGTGTACTTTAAGGACAGATGACGACAATACAGTACAGCAGCAGGTTAGATAAGGTGAAGTAACACTTCATCAAATTGTCCCTTTTTGGGGATCAATTAAGTAGTACCTTGTCTGATTGAATTTTATCTTGATAGTGACATCCATGTTGATCACTGGACAGAAAGAGAAGATTTATGTGTGTTCTTTAACATTTTGGGTCAAGAATCCCAGCTGTCTCTCTTTCAAAGCTCTGGACATTGTTTTGTAAATGTACACTTACGGAACGGGCTAGAGTGTTTTATATGTTTTGTATATTTTGAAGAATGTGTATTTATTGTATGAGGAGAATGTTACCTACAAAGTACTCCACTGGCCAAATCATTTTTCAGGAGTTTTTTTTTCTTCTCCAAGATATGGAAGGATGGATGCCTCAAATCACAAATCATCTCAAAGCCATTTGGGTGTGAGGACAGTTAGACACATTTCGCATGTTTAACTGGGGCCATTTTTCGTCAGGTTATAGCAGCAGCTAATCAACAGCTTTCCCATTCACTCTTTCTGTATTATTTATATCCATGTACTAACGTCACCATCCATAACTGCTCAGAGAGAACGTTGTGAACGTTTAAGTATTCGATTGTTGAGATGGACCAGTGAAGCGGAGTGAGTGAGTGGGGAAACGACATATTGTGGCTCTTCTAATCGGTCACGTTAAATCAGTGTTCATTTTCAAGGAAGTGAAGAAATTCTGCATTTGTTTTGTTGTTGTTGAAGTATTTAAACAGGGCCCATTCAATGACTTAACGTGGAGGATTTGTCCAGTGACAGCTGTTGACAATGTAAAGTAAAAGTGTGAAAAATTGCCGTGATTTGCTAAATAAATGTTTTTACATCCTGTACAAATTCACATCCATCTTTTTTGTTACTTTTATTACCTCATGGAAATGAAATTGAACCTAAATGTTAAAATGCGGTCTTTACAGTCAGAAGTTAAGTCTAAGATTGAAACATGATTTATTACCTCATGGGAAACATTCACAGCTTAAAATACAATATAGCGCTTAAATGTCATCAGCTGTACAACATGCATATAGAAACAAAACACTTAAAATAAATAAAGTATATTTCCCCCAGTCGCGGTGAGCCTAATAGAAGTAGGACTTCTCAGATAAAAAGTTGTGATTGAAGATCGTTTAGGGGTCAGAGTGCAGACTTCAGCAGAGGGACTCTGTTCTGACCTTTTTACCACCACATCTGTCCTCCCTTCCCACCGTCTCCTTTCCTTCACTCTCCTTGCTCCTCGTCTCCTTTCCTTCACTCTCCTTGCTCCTCTTCTCCATTTCATTTTCCTCTCTCTCCATTCCCTTCACTCTCTCCTTCTCCAGAGTCTTCCTCATCTCCTTCAGCCTTCTCCTCAGAGCAGCACGGTCACTCTGACTGCACACCCCCAGAGCCTAGAGAAAGAAAGGGGGGTGGGGGGAGACTTTACTTTATGTGAAACTATGGGCTGATCCATATGGAATGAAATCATTAATCTAAGGGACGCGTCACAATACTCTTCATTAGCCCCCTTTCCTAGCTGGTCACTGATCAGGGAAGCCCATTCGGTCCTTTCATTTATCAGAACACTGAAGACAGAAGGTGAGGAGAGGATGATGTCTAACAGTATTAAGACATAGCCCTCGACTCCCTGTAGAACAAACCTACTTTGAGTTTGTTGTTGTCCAGATTGAGGAGTTGCAGCCCATCCACACCATTGGCTGTGAACTTAACTGCATATTGGTCCATGCTAATGCCAATCAACCACAGACAGACCTGCTGATTGGTCCATTGGTCCAGGGGTCGGCTTTGCCATTGATTATCGTTACCAACTTGGACAGAGTCACTGTCCAGAGTCTACAGAGAGGGACAGACAGATGGACAGATAGTTTGACACAAACGCAAAACAGTTAAAAACAAACACCTTAATATTCCATCACATTCTGTGTCGTTCGGGGAGGGGGGGGGGAAGTAAACCACAATCCAGCCATATGAACCGAGGAGAAAACAATCAGGGAATGGTAGAAAACTAGAGCAGAAATCAGGTCAGAGAGAGAAGGGCGATAAAGACAGAGAGAAGTGGAGAGAGGATGGAGTGAGAAATAGAGGGAGACCATGTGAGAGACAGAGAGACGCACCTCTGAGGAGGAGAAGGTGAGAGTTTGAGAGCGCCCAGAGAGAGACACATCTGATATCATCCCTGACAGGAGAGCAGAGCTGGTACTCCCTGCATCTGCAACACTCAGTCTCTAGAATGAGCAAAGACGTGACTCACACACAACCAACCGCACAGTACAAAATGAAAGGCCCCAGGTGAAATAAGCATGCAAAATTCATAAGCCACATACATTATTGAGTTGGACAAGTGCTTTGAGCCAAAATGAAATTTGAAGTCCAGGGTAGTCGGAGATGAAAGCCCAGGTGTGCGAATGCGCGCCTCCCCTCTCACCTGGCAGTCTCTACTGCCCCCGGTGGTCATGTAGGGTAGACTGCTGCTGGAGACCGACCTAAGCTTCTCTCTCTCCCTCTTCAGCCTCTCCCGGCCTCGCTCCCCGAACCAGGAGAAGGGCAGGCAGGACGGCATGGAAGTGACAGAGCCTGAGGGAGATACACCACTGCTGGGGTTATCTACCAGGTCACCACACGAACCCCTGGGGACAGAGAAAGACAACACAACAGTCAAATAGAGGAACGGCAGAAACACTTGAAAGACGAAATGTCATGTGTGTGTAAATAGAAATTGCTGTACATGGTGTGTGTGTATAGTATTGACTGGACGCCGTTTTCTCTGCTAGTTCCGTAGTGTGTATACTATTTATTTTACCTGTGGTCCAGGGACCTTCTCTCGTCCTTCTCACTCTTCCTGCCTCTACTGAGAGACTTGCGGAGGCTGCTAGAGGGCAGAAGAACAGAGGTTAGAGGACAAGGTGGAACTATTACCACATTTCGCATACATGCACTACATGACAAAAAGTATGTGGACACCTGCACGTCGAACATCTCATTCCAAAATCATGGGCGTTAATATGGAGTTGGTACCCCCCCCATTGCTGCTTATAACAGCCTCCACTCTTCTGGGAAGGCTTTCCACTAGATGTTGGAACATTACTGCGGGGACTTGCTTCCATTCAGCCACAAGAGCATTAGTGAGGTCAGGCACTGATTTTTGGGCGTTTAGGCGAGGTAAGGCACTGACTCTGTCCTCGAACCTCTCTGGCTCACAGTCAGCATTCCAATTCATCCCAACGGTGTTCGATGGGGTTGAGGTCAGGGCTCTGTGCAGGCTAGTGAAGTTGTTTCACACAGATCTCGACAAACCATTTCTGTATGGACATCGCTTTGTTTACAGGGGTCCTGTTCTGTGAGCTTGTGTGGCCTACCACTTCGCGGCTGAGCCGTTGTTGCTCCTCGACATTTCCACTTCACAATAACAGCACTTACAGTTGATTGGGGAAACTCTGGCAGGGCAGACATTTGACAAACTGACTTGTTGGAAAGGTGACATCCTATGACGGTGCCACGTTGAAAGTCACCGAGGTCTTCAGTAAGGCTATTCTACTGCAAATATTTGTCTATGGAGATTGCATGGCAGTGTGCTCGATTTTATACACCTGTCAGCAACGGGTGTGGCTGACATAGCCGAATCCACAAATTTGAAGGGGTGTCCACATACTTTTGTATGTATAGTGTATCTTATCTGCTCAGAAGTGCCTAGGGGAAAGGGGTTAGGTGTTGGTTTGAGAATGAGCTTGCTGTACACTACAACTACACGGGGATCTGGTGAGCAACCTACCTGAAGTCAGGGAATCTTCTCTTTGATTTGTGTGTGGCAGAGGCGTTGTCCTCTTTCGAGGGAGACTGGTCTGGCTTGGGGGTGAGGAGAGAGGATGGGGGATGGGACTGGGGGGTGAGGGCAGACAGAGAGGTGGTGCTGGAGTGGACACGGTCACCTCCTGCTGAGAATGAACGTCCCACCTCTCGGGGTGTGCTCGCAGTCAGAGATTGGCTCTTCCCGTCACAGGCCTGAATCTGGTCTTCCTCACCCTACAGGGAGTGATAGAACATTCAGTATGTCAATGGAATGTGTGTGGGGTATGTGTGTGATATATATATTTATCTGACCGGTCTCCTGAAGGACTCTCTGAGTTTGTCTCGTGAGGGAGGGTGTCTCTTGGTTTTCTGGGCGAGCTGTGCTCTGGCCCTGTGAGCGCTCGTGTCCAGCCGACCCGTTTCAGGCACAGCAATGCTCCAGTCTGCACCTGATACAAACACACAGTCTGAGAGGCTCAATACACAAAGATACACACATGCTTGCACACACAGACACATGCTACCCGAGAGGCAGTGTCTTACTTGAGGTAAATGAGGTGTCCAGCGGTTGGTTGTCAATCTCAGGGACCGCCTCCCCTCGCTCCAGGGGACCAATCTGAACAGAGGAAAAGAAAACACTTCTCACTCAGGTAGTAGCTGTGCACAATAGTTTACGTCATCTCCTCCAGTCTCACCTGTCTCTGTAGTCTATCCACGGTATCTCTGTGTCTCCTCTCGGTCTCCTCCATCTCTCGCCGCAGCTCCTCCTCTCTCCTCTCACTCTCCTTCTCTCTGCACAGGGACAGAAGGAGCATCAGACACGGAGAGAAATATACTTTCTAAACAGGCAGTGAAAGTTCCTAATTGTCTCACAGGGGCATTTTCACGGTGGACTACATTACCCAGAGCTCACCTGTGTTGGAATTCCCTCAGCAGTCTCTTGGCCTTGCTGTATTTGACCTCTAGGCTGTCGAATTGGCTCTGAGTGTCAGCCAATCGCTGGTTCACAATCCTGCACAGAGCCTGGGCCTCCTGCCAGTACCTAGAAGAACAATCACATTCTCCCTCATCACCATCATCATCATCATCACCATCATCATTTATATCACCGCCGTCATCATTTTCCATCGCCATCACACTAAATGAGTGACTGGTAGATCAGTGTAATTGATGATTACTTCTCTAGTTGGTCAGCCTTCTCCTCTCCCTCCTGGACACTCTGCTCCAGCTCATCCTGACGACTCTCCCACAAGGCCCGCTGCTCCTCACAAACCCTCAGCTGGAGGACAAACAGGTGGGTAACCAGTTCCCTAGCCCCATACCATGAACCCCATTCATCTAGCCCTCATCCCTAGACAGTAGACACTCCCCTGAGAAACATCCCCTACCCACTCTACTAAGCACCCAGAAAAAAACAATCCACTTCAGCCACGTTCCAACACCTTGAAGACGCAGCCTTTCTTTTTCCTAAATAATCACTAAATCGAACAATGCCACCGGTAAAAAGGGCCTACATTAGATCGCTTTAACCAATGCTGTCATGTCAGATCCGACCAGTGAAAACACAGGGAAGACGGACAAGAAGAAAGTCTATTTTCAAGGTTATTGGAACATGGCATCTGTACTAATATCTCAGACTGTAGACAGGGACGTCTCATAGAGAGCTAAATGAGTCTGTTCTGAGGGAGGAAGTGTGTGTGTGTGTGTTAGCATGCGTTTTGACAGTCTCGTCAGTGTGACCTACCTTCTCCTGGGCTAGGCAGAGTTGGTCTGATCTGGTCCTGAGCTTTAATTGGAGCTGAGGCGAGACCAGTACACACTTGAAAAAACACTTCACACAACACAATGCAACATAATAACACGTATTAACACTAACGCCTATCAGAGTCCCTCAGATCTCCAGACACTAGCATCTGTTCTGGGACCAATAACATAATGCTTTCTGAGGGGGTAACAGAGTATGTTTTCACCAGAGTGCGCGCACGCACACACGCACACAAAATACTGGACTTCAACACTTCTGACTGACACACCTGTTTGTATTTAAGGCAGAGCTGGGCTGAGTCCAGGCTGGTAAGGTCTTCCTCTTCCTCCTCTTCCTCCTCTGTAAGGAGATCTTCCTCTCTCTCATCCACTGTGCTCAGCCCCAGAGCGCCATCATCACCTCCATTTAGCAACTGAGATGCATAAAACGCCCACACACAGGTATAACCAATAAGGAATGCTTATGTAGAGGGCCTTCAGAAAGTGTTCACACCCCTTGACTTTTTACACATTTTGTTGTGTTACAGCCTGAATTTTAAATGGATTAAACTGAGCTGTCGTGTCACTGGCCTACACAAAACACCCCATAATGTCAAAGTGGAATTGTGTGTTTTTTTTTTTTTTTTGCAAATGAAACTCTGAAATGTCGTGAGTCAATATGTAATCAATCCCTTTGTCATGGCAAGCCTAAATAAGGATAGGAGTAAAAATGTACTTCAGTCACATAAGTTGCATGGACTCACTGTGTGCAATAATAGTGTTTAACATAATTTTCCAATGACTACCTCATCTCTGTACCCCACACAATTATCTGTAAGGTCCCTCAGTCGAGCAGTGAATTTCAAACACATTCAACCACAAAGTCCAGCGAGGTTTTCCAATGCCTCACAAAGAAGGGTACCTATTGGTAGATATATATATATATATTTTTAACCTATATCCCTTTGAGCATGGTGAAGTTATTAATTACACTTTGGCTGGTGTATCAATACACCCAGTCACTATAAAGATACAGGTGGCCATCCTAACTCAGTTGCCAGAGAGGAAGGAAACCACTCAGGGATTTCACCATGAGGCCAACGGTGATTTTAAAACAGTTACAGAGTTTAATGGCTGTGATAGGAGAAAATGGAGCATCCTCAACAGCATTGTAAATTACTCAAAAATACTAAGCTAAATGACATAATGAAAAGAAGGATGCCTGTACAGATTTTTTCTTCCAAAAAAATGCATCCGGTTTTTAATAAGGCACTAAAGAAAAAAACATTAAAAAATACAAAGCGTTATGTTTGGGGCAAATCCAACACATCACGGAATACCACTCTTTCCAAGCATGGTGGTGGCTGCATCATGTTATGGGTATGCTTGTCATCGGCAAGGACTAGCAAGTTTTGTTGGATTAAAAACAAACAGAATAGAGCCAAGCACAGGAAAAATCATAAAAGAAAAACTGGTTCAGTCTGCTTTCCAACAGACACTGGGAGACAAATCCACCTTTCAGCAGGACAATAACCCAAAAGACAAGGCCAAATATACACTGGAGTTGTTTACCAATGTTCTTGAGTGGCCTAGTTAAAGTTGACTTAAATTGTCTGTCTAGCAAAACAGTTGAATATTTCTGTCTAGCAATGATCAATAACAAACTTGACAGCTTGAAGAATTTAAGAATAATGTGCAAATATTGTACAACCCAGGTGTGCAAAGCTCTTAGAGACTTATCCGGAAAGATTCACAGCTGTAATCGCTGCCAAAGTTGATTCTAACATGTATCGACATAGGGGGTTGGATACTTATCTAATCAAGATGTACACTACATGACCAAAAGAAAGTGGACACTTGCACATCAAAAATCTAATTCCAAAATCATGGGCATTAATGTGGAGTTGGTCCCCCTTTGCTGTTATAACAGCCTCCACTCTTCTGGGAAGGCTTTCCACAAGAGCATTAGTGAGGTTCGGGCACTGATATTGGGCGATTAAGCCTGGCTCAATGGGTTGAGCTCGGGGCTCTGTGCAGGCCAGTCAAGTTCTTCCACACCAATTGACAAACCATTTCTGTATGGACCTCACTTTGTGCATGGGGGCATTGTCATGCTGAAACAGGAAAGGGCCTTCCCCAAACTGTTGCCACAAAGTTGGAAGCACAGAATCGTCTAGAATGTCAATGTATGCTGTAGTGTTAAGATGGCCCTTCACTGGAACTTAGGGGCCTAGCCCAAACCCTGAAACTTGACAAACTGACTTGTTGGAAAGATGGCATCCTATGATGGTGCCACATTGAATGTCACCAAGCTGTTCAGTAAGGCCATTCTACAACCAATGTTTGTCTATGGAGATTGCTTGGCTGTGTGCTCGATTTTATACACCTGTCAGCAACGGGTGTGGCTGAGATAGCCTAACCCACTAATTTGATGGGGTGTCCACATACTTTTGTATATATAGTGTATTAGTGTTTTGTGTACATCATGGACAACAAAACAAATTAAATCCATTTGAATCCCACTTTGTAACAACAAAATGTGGAAAAAGTAAAGGGGTGGATACTTTCTGAAGGCCCTGTATACACAGTCTCACACCTACCTCCACTGTAGGTGGTCTCTTGTCCTGCTCCATGTATACACAGTCTCACACCTACCTCCACTGTAGGTGGTCTCTTGTCCTGCTCCAGACTCTGAGTGATCAGACGAGCCACCTCACTCTCCTCCCCCTGCTTCTCTCGGCCTATCAAAAACCTGCAGTGAGAGACAATGACAAATCCTCAGCCTGTGTTAAGTGGTACAACAAATTGGCATAGAGAACATGTGTGTGTGTGTGTGTGTGTGTATGTATATATATATATATATATACACACACACCTGACAGTGCCAATGGTTTTCTTCAGCATAGTGGCAGCAAACAGCTGTGTGACTCCGACCAGACTGACCCCATCCACCTCCACTATCTGGTCATTCACCTGGACACTGACACACACAGAGAGATACAGAGATCTAGGATCAGCTTACAGTATTACACTCGCATCTTACCATTAGAAAGGCATCATTAACCTTAGATCAGATTCTCACCGTCCATCCTGTTGTGTAGCTCCGTTCTCTGTGATGGTCTTAACGAAGATGCCCAGCTTCTCCAGACCCTGGTCAGCCCCTACCCCCATCCCTATTATACTGATACCCAGACCCTCATCTCCTACAGAGAGGGGAGTTCGACAAAAAAAAGAGTAGGTGTAAAAACAAAAGGAGAGAGAGAGATGGGCTGATAAAGGGTGTGAGAGGGAAGGAGAGAGGAATATAAAGAGGAATGGAAGAGGTAAAGGATAGAGGGAGAGAGATAGCAGAGGAGAGAGGGGACCAACCCTTCTCTATCTGCACAGGGAAGAGGTCCATCTTGTCCACTCTCTTCTCCAGTTCATACTCAGCAGAGGCAGACACAGGGTCAACGTCATCGTTACGCCTGTCATAGTCCGCATTTGAGTAGGTAAGGAACACCTGAGAGTACACACACACACACACACAATGACATCTTTCATAGTCAAGTTTAGTGTGTGTGTATGCCAGTCTTTGGTTTTCTGGGTCCCCCAGATTGTCTACCCGCTCTCTGCCAGCTGGACTTATTGATACCACACCATAGTGTTTATGTTGTCAGATCCTCCAATATGACTGGGGTGTGAGATGGAAACACAAGCTGTAGCAGACGCTTAGTCTTAACACACTAAGCTTCACACACACACACACACACACACACGCGCAATGCTGAGTCATTGCAAATCCATGTACCGCAGTTCAATCTCAGAGGCAGGGAACGTCTTAGACAATATGGTCCTCAAAACAGTTAAGAGACTTCATTTGCCAGTAATTAAATCCTAAATAGACACTGACCTGGTGAAATGTGTGCCAACAGTGGCATACTCAGTAAGGCTCTCGGAAGACTTGGCAGCTACAGGGGCTGAGATGTCTGGGAGATTTTAGATCCTGACTGGAATCCCTCACACTGAAAAGACTCATGTGGAGTCACATACAGTAGGGTAGTTGGATGTTCTATACTGTATTCGAGTCATGGCTCATGCTATACAACTACTGCTGTACACACCTTTTCTATTCATATACTGTTCATACACACCATTGTTATATACATCACCAGTCAAAAGTTTGGACACACCTACTCATTCAAGGGTTCTTCTTTATATAAACAAAACTTTTCTACATCTGGAACAATAGTGAAGACATCAAACCTATGAAATAACACATGTGGAATCATGTAGTAACCAAAAAAAGTTCAATCAAAATATATTTTAAAATACACCCTTTGCACTCTCTTGGTAAATTCTTGCTACAAGCTTGGCACACCTGTATTTTCTCCCATTCATCTCTGCAGATCCTCTCAACTCTGTCAGGTTGGATGGAGAGCGTCACTACACAGCTAGTTTCAGGTCTTTCCAGAGATGTTTGATAGTGGTTAAGTCCGGGCTCTGACTGGGTCACCCAAGGACATTCAGAGACTTGTCCCCAAGCCACTCCTGCGTTGTTGTCTTGGCTGTGTGCTTAGGGTTGTTGTCCTGTTGGAAGGTGAACCTTCGCCCCAGTCTGAGGTCCTGAGCGCTCTGGAGCAGGTTTTCAACAAGGATCACTCTGTACTTTGCTCCGTTCATCTTTCCCTTGTCGTGACTAGTCTCCCAGTCCCTGCCGCTGAAGAACATCCCCACAGCATGATGCTGCCACCACCATGCTTCACCGTAGGGACGGTGCCAGGTTTTCTCCAGACATGATGCTTGGCATTCAGGCCAAAGAGTTGGTAGAACAGAGAATGGTTGAAATCAGACAAGAGAATATTGTTTCTCATGGTCTGAGTTCTTTAGGTGCCTTTTGGCAAACTCCAAGAGGGCTGTCATGTGCCTTTTACTGAGGAGTGGCTTCCATCTGGCAACTACTATAAAGGCCTGATTGGTGGAGTATTGCAGAGATTGTTGTCCTTCTGAAAGGTTCTTCCATCTCCACAGAGGAATTCTGGAGCTCTGTCAGAGATTGGAGCTCTTCTCCATCGATTGCTCAGTTTGGCCAGGCGGCCAGCTCTAGAAAGAGTCTTGGTGGTTCCAAACATCTTCCATTTATGATGGAGGCCACTGTGTTCTTGGGGACCTTCAACTCTGCAGAAATGTTTTGGTACCCTTCCCCAGATCTGTGCCTCGACACAATCCTGTCTCGAATCCTGTCTCGGACAGTTCCTTCGACCTCATGGGGGAGAAGGTTCACCTTCCAACAGGACTTTGATCTTAAGCACACAGCCAAGACAATGCAGGATTTGCTTTGAGACAAGTCTCTGAATGTCCTTGAGTGGCCCAGCCAGAGCCCAGACTTGAACCCAATCTAACATCTCTGGAGAGACCTGAAAATAGCTGTGCAGAGACGCTCCCCATCCAACCTGACAGAGCTTGGGAGGATCTGCAGAGAGGAATGGGAGAAACCTCCCAAATACAGGTGTGCCAAGCTTGTAGCGTCATACTCAAGAAGACTCGAAGCTGTAATTGCTGCCAAAGGTGCTTCAACAAAGCACTGAGTAAAAGTTCTGAATACTTATGTAATTTTGTTGTTGTACATTTGCAAAATTCTGTAAACCTGTTTTTATGGAGGTATTGTGTGTAGATTAATGAGAGAAACAACTATTTAATCCATTTTAGAATAAGGCTGTAACGTAATAAAATGTGGGAAAAGTCGAGAGATCTAAATACTTCACGAATGCACTGCATTTCTTCATTCCTTTCTTTTCAGATGACGTGTGTAATGTTTGGTATTGCTACAGTAGGTATTATTACTGCACTGTTGGAGGTAGAAACGCAAGCATTTAGCTGCCCTTGTGATAACATCTGCAAATCTGTGTACATAACCAATAAACGTTGACTTGTTCTTACATCACAGCTGTTCTGAACTGAATACCTGACGGAGCATGAGCTCTTGCCTGTGTCTCATCCACCTGATGGGTTATAAATATGTCTGTACGGTTCAAATTATTATCCGTCTATTCATAAACCCTTCAGCGATTCTACCCATGCTTTTCATTTTACCACAACTAAGGGATTGAGCCATACGTACTCTCTGAATCAAAATCTGGTACCCCTTTATCAAACCCAATTGGGTGAGTGAGTTTTTGTGGTGTTCTTCTAACAATGCGATTGGGTGTGGTGTGGGTGGGGGTTTACCTTGATTGGTGCTGTAGAGAATTTGACCTTCCTTGTCTTAGCAGAATCCTCATTATCCTCATGAGGAAGACCGGGAATCTCATCATATTCAGTAGAGAGCTGCTCCTCTGGATCTGGGGTCAGACATCTTGCGTCCCGTTCCCTGTCCCGTTCCCTGTCTTTCGCGAAGGCCTCGTTCTCAATCTCAAGGATGATGGCAGATCCATTCTCCTCCTCTCCTCTCTCGGCGCACCCGCTCCCTTCGTCCTCATCCTTCACCTCCACTCTCCATCTGCACTTCCTCTCCTCTTCCTCTCTCACTTCCTCCTTTACCCTAAAGTCTATCCCTCTATCCTCTCTTACCTGCAATCCAGCCTCCTCGTTCCCTTCCTCCTCTCTGCTCTCATCACACATGCTTCCTCTCACCTCAACTTTCTCCTGCTCTCCTGGCTCATCTCTTTCTTCCGTCCCTACCTTCTCGTTCTCCATCTCACTCTTTCCTGTCATCCCCTCTTCTCTAAACTGTCTGCTTTCTCCCGCCATCTGCCCCTCCCTCCATTCTATCTCCTGCTGGCACATGTCTCTCCCTGATTCCTTCTCTCTCACCTCAGAACTGTCATGGAATCCCTCCACACACTCTCTCAATGAGGGTTCAACCATTCTGATTTCTACTGGAGGTTCAACCGTTCTCTGTTCCACCATTTTAGGTTGCACTGTCGGTTCAACCATTCGCTGTTCTACCATTCTAGGCTCCACTCTGGATTCTTCAAACACATTATCTACCAGGTTAAACACATTATCCACCAGGTTATTCACACTGCTCTCCTCCCGCTTGCTTTCCTCTTTCTTCGTGGTCTCCTCTTCTTCCTGTAAGGTGTCCTCATCCTCCTCTCCCTCGTTCCCTTCGCTCTCAGACGACTCGTTCTTCACCTCCACTAGCTCCGCCCTCACAGTCCTAGCCCCTGACTCCTCTGTGGGGGTCAAAGGGTCACCAGGGGTCATGTAAAGCTCACTAGGGTAATTCCCCTCAGACAAAGTCCTGTTGTCAGCATTAGGACTACTAGGGCCATAGAAGTCAGTCTGGTTAGAACAGGGGGAGACTGGGGTGAGAGGACTAGGAGAGTCATAAGAATGGGATGGAGGCTGAGAGTGGGGGGTGCTGGGTGCTGGGCTAGGTGGGTTGAATACATGGGAGCACACAGAGTCCTCACACACACTCCCATCTAACACACTTCCACCACACACACTGCTGCTGTCTGAGGGGTCAGCTGTAAGACTTGGGCCATCAGGGGAAAAAGTCTCACTGGAGTGACCATTAACTGGGTGAATGTGTGTAGACAAGCTGGTGTCCAGTGATGAAGTGTGTGTGTGGAGTTCTACGTCGGATAGAGAAATGTGTGTGTGTACGTTGATGGGTTTTCTGTCCTCCCTCTCTTTCCTCCTCTCCCCCTCTCCTTCGCTTTCTGACGTGGATGTCAGCTCATCTCTTTCTGACCTGCTCCTTGCTCTCCCCACGTCCCTGTCCTCCCCCCTCCCATCCACAGACCCCCTGCTATCTCTGTCGGGGCTGATCTTTAAACTTTGACCCCCGCTGACCGTCTCGAACAGCTTCCGGGTCACAGAGAACTTTTGAGCTAGAGCCGCTCTATCTATCTCTATCTCCTCGGCCTTGGACGGTTTATCTAGCATAGATGATTCTACACTGGACATGCTGGTCACACTGCTCCGGACAGAGCTGTAGCTGAGAGGGCATTTGGGTAGAGCCTGAGACAAGGGGTGGATGAGGTGCTGTTGGCTGTCCATCTGGAGGAAGATGTTGTCTCGTATCTTGGTCCCTCTAGGACTGAGGGTCCTACCCCTAGAACACTCACCGGGGCCACTGGCACTGCTGGTCCTGGTGTGAGGGACTGCCATGGGGCCAGGTGAAGGGATAGAGAGACCCAGGGAAGTAGGTCTCGTCCTGGTCACAGTGTCCAAGGAGTTTTTGATGGAGTGGAGGTCAGACTTGTAGGCGTTCCTGTGGGGGGAGGCGCTCCGGCCTTTACTGTTCGTCCGCATCATCTGGGGCTGGAGTCTGGTGGAGCGGTATAAAGCTCAATGAAGGAGTCAAGTTTGCATGTCTCCCTTATTCGATAGGGTTAGAAGGTACCGCTCTGTTTCCAAACAAGTTAAGCTTTAGGACTCCGTCCACTGTCTACAGAAAAACACACTAGGAGAGAGACATGAGTCAGTTAACAACAGAGGAAATTACAATCATGGAATGGCAGTGGTGCTTCTATATTTCATATCAAATTTTTATTTAATGTTTGTTTTTCATAGTCTACTTCCAACTAGGCCTACCTACTAATAATATTGTTCACCAGACACTTCTGCCCATGCGCAATTAGCCTGGGGAAGAGGTTAACTACTTACTAGCAATCATAACAAAACATGTAAAACAAAGTAATAAAACGATAATTAGCCTACAGTTGGGTACTGTTCGTTAACTTCAATCTTATAACCCGAAAATAATATGGTCCTATTGGTTCTTACCTGTTTGCAAAGCTGAAATACAACAACAACGCATTCAAAAGCCGGTCAATTTGATTCACATCGCCATTCAAGTTGAACAGCATCTATATGAACCAGTATTATCCCTGCGTCCACGGCTTTACAAACGCCGATTGAATTGTCCAGGGTTCATTGTCGAAATGCCAAACTTTGCAAATCCCCACACCTTGCGCGGACAACGCGCGCGCCCTTTACTTACCACCTGGCGCGCTGCCAGAGACCATCAAGCGAAAGTGCGCGTGCACGAAAGACTGCTCTCATATCATGTCCAGGTTGCTAGATTTCTCTGCCTCTCCAGTCCTGTCTCCATCCCATAGAAACGTCTTTGAGAAGGATTTTGCCTGGCATAAGCCTGTGCTCTCAGTATGCTAACAGAGGACAGATGGCGGCTCATGTCACTAACTACTGAAAGTGGATTATCGCACTGTAATCCTGTGTAAACTACCTCAGTGTGAACACTGACAATCATAGAGAGAGAGAGAGAAAGAGAGGGTGGGTCCTGATAATGAATGTAACCCACACTAGGGAGATAGTCTCTTTTGGTTAATGATAGGCCTAATAATGATTTGATTATGCTAATAATGAACCATAGCAGCCCAAATGAGGAGCCCTTCTGATGACTGGTAGTATACCACAGCGGCCTGTATAGGGTATTCAGTCTAAGCATGCATCAGTATGCCGTTTGTCCTGTTTGGTTGGTTGATACCCACAACAGAGTAACTGGTTGTCCAGACTCTTAGCCATGTTGTTAGCGGCAGAGGTGACTTAAGGGGATATGAACTGAACAACGCGATATATAATGTGCTGGTCCCACTAATTAGACAAAGAGAGGCACCCTGGCTGATTGCTTTTCTGCTGAGCACATGGAGAATTCAAGTGGAGACAGCTATTAGCCAATCAATCAAACTATTAGTCAATCAATACATCAATTCCCGCCGGGCTGCATATTAGTTCCCCAAGTGTTATCCACTTCCACGTTGAAACGTACTGTACAGTAAAGTATATTCACCATTCACAAAAGGAGCTTAAAACGGAGCAGCTTACCTGTAGCCAACCAGCCCTGCCTCTCCTCCTGGCTGGCAGAGAAGAGTGGAACAGAGCAGACTGGGCTATAGAGTATTGGGGCTATGGTGAGTTGTGACCTGGATATGGACCATTCTCCCAGGTGGCACTGGGACCTAGATGATATAAATATCGCCCAATCATACAACTACTGTACAGCGGGGGGGGGGGGGGGGGCAGAGAGGGATAATGGGGGGAGAAGGATAGAGGAAGAGGAGGGAGAGAGAACTGACTTTGCTGGTAAGTTCTTTGAGAAAAAATTGTACTTCCCACAACTGTGATATGCGGTTGTCTCACTTAGCTATCTGAAGATGAATGGAAGTCCCTCTGGATAAGAACGTTTGCTAGATGACTCAAATGTAAATGCAAGGAGTGAGAGGAATCGAAGTGAGAGAGTGTGAGGTGGGGGAGAGGAGTGAGAGGAATCGAAGTGAGAGAGTGTGAGGTGGGGGAGAGGAGTGAGAGGAATCGAAGTGAGAGAGTGTGAGGTGGGGGAGAGGAGTGAGAGGAATCGAAGTGAGAGAGTGTGAGGTGGGGGAGAGGAGTGAGAGGAATCGAAGTGAGAGAGTGTGAGGTGGGGGAGAGGAGTGAGAGGAATCGAAGTGAGAGAGTGTGAGGTGGGGGAGAGGAGTGAGAGAGAGGGATGTGGAGGACACTAAGGAGGAGAAAGAATCTCAAAATGAGGGATAGAGGAGCATTGTTCTCCACAATCCCATTCAGACTGCCATTGAGAGATATAGATATGTATAGTAAAACGAAGACGATTCGTATTGGTTCATGACCTTCTGCAAATCTGCCCCCAGTTTGCCTCCTTCTGCCCTGTTTCCAGGCCAACTTTGAACTCAGACAAACCAGGAGGGGAAGCCAACAATAATAACAGCAGTGTGTGTGCGTGTCAGCTGTGAGGCTGAGTTTTGGCAGCCAATTGTGACCCAGATGGATATCTATAGATGGCCATATTGAGAGTTTATCACATCCACCAGGGGTCACACAGTTGAGATTATTTTATCAGCAGAACATTCAAAAACACTTTATTATGGCTTATTATGGCAAACACACAATCACTTATCATTGCTGGGGTCTATGGTTCTGAGACACTTACAGCAACATTGCCATCTACTGTTCAGAAGTGCACCTGCTTTAACATTTTTAAAAAAGGGTTCCAAAAGGGTTCTTCAGCTGTCCCCATGGAAGAACCATTTGAAGAACCCTCTGTGGAAAGGGTTATGAATGGAACCCAAAAGGGTTCCACCTGGCTGGAACCCGAAAGGGTCATCTGAAAAACCCTTTCGATTCTAGACAGAACCTTTTTCTAAGAGTGTAGGCACTCCTAGATCTGAAATGATTGCATACCTAAAGGTGTAAATACAAAGGGTACAATTCCACCCAGCCTATCAGAAGGCAAGGTGAAGTAATTTAACATATTGCTTAAATATCTTGTGTTTATTGGGTAGGGGTTGGGATACAACATTCCTCTCTCTCTCATCTAGTCTGTCTGTCACATACAGTGTGGCAAAAAGTATTTAGTCAGCTACCAATTGTGCAAGTTCTCCCACTTAAAAAGATGAGAGAGGCCTGTAATTTTCATCATAGGTACACTTCAACTATGACAGACAAAATGAGAAAAAAAATCACATTGTAGAATTTTTTATGAATTTATTTGCAAATGGTGGAGGAAAATAAGTATTTGGTCACCTACAAACAAGCAAGATTTCTGGCTCTCACAGACCTGTAACTTGTTCTTTAAGAGGCTCCTCTGTCCTCCACTCGTTACCTGTATTAATGGCACCTGTTTGAACTTGTTATCAGTATAAAAGACACCTGTCCACAACCTCAAACAGTCACACTCCAAACTCCACTATGGCCAAGACCAAAGAGTTGTCAAAGGACATCAGAAACAAAATTGTAGACCTGCACCAGGCTGGGAAGACTGAATCTGCTATAGGTAAGCAGCTTGGTTTGAAGAAATCAACTGTGGGAGCAATTATTAGGAAATGGAAGACATACAAGACCACTGATAATCTCCCTCGATCTGGGGCTCCACGCAAGATCTCACCCCGTGGGGTCAAAATAATCACAAAAACGGTGAGCAAAAATCCCAGAACCACACGGGGGGACCTAGTGAATGACCTGCAGAGAGCTGGGACCAAAGTAACAAAGCCTACCATCAGTAACACACTACGCCTCCAGGGACTCAAATATTGCAGTGCTAGACATGTCCCCATGCTTAAGCCAGTACATGTCCAGGCCCATCTGAAGTTTGCTAGAGAGCATTTGGATGATCCAGAAGAAGATTGGGAGAATGTCATATGGTCAGATGAAACCAAAATATAACGTTTTGGTAAAACCTCAACTGTTTGGAGGACAAAGAATGCTGAGTTGCATCCAAAGAACACCAAACCTACTGTGAAGCATGGGGGTGGAAACATCATGCTTTGGGGCTGTTTTTCTGCAAAGGGACCAGGACGACTGATCCGTGTAAAGGAAAGAATGAATGGGGCCATGTATCGTGAGATTTTGAGTGAAAACCTCCTTCCATCAGCAAGGGCATTGAAGATGAAACGTGGCTGGGTCTTTCAGCATGACAATGATCCCAAACACACCGCCCGCTTCGTAAGAAGCATTTCAAGGTCCTGGAGTGGCCTAGCCAGTCTCCAGATCTCAACCCCATAGAAAATCTTTGGAGGGAGTTGAAAGTCTGTGTTGCCCAGCAACAGCCCCAAAACATCACTGCTCTAGAGGAGATCTGCATGGAGGAATGGGCCAAAATACCAGCAACAGTGTGTGAAAACCTTGTGAAAACTTACAAAAAATGTTTGACCTCTGTTATTGCCAACAAAGGGTATATAACAAAGTATTGAGATAAACTTTTGTTATTGATCAAATACTTATTATCCACCATAATTTGCAAATAAATTCATTAAAAATCCTACAATGTGATTTTCTGGCTTTTTTCCCCTCATTTTGTCTGTCATAATTGAAGTGTACCTATGATGAAAATTACAGGCCTCTCTCATCTTTTTAAGTGGGAGAACTTGCACAATTGGTGGCTGACTAAATACTTTTTTGCCCCACTGTACACATGCACATGTGACGTATGCAGTTCACACAGTCCCCCTCTCTGCCATATTAACGTCCTGCAGCCTTGGCTTCCTGTGATGTTGAAGAGGACACATTAATTACACTGGGTTAAACCTCTTCTTCAGACAGCTGGCACTCTAACCACACACACACACTTCTTACTCAACAGGTACCCTACGGGGATTCTGATACCTCTCACTAGTATGGGAATCCCAGCTAACATAGTCTGTTCATGTGTGTGTTTCCCCCCCATCCCTGCACACAGCAGCACTTCCCTTGTCGCCCTCCTCTCTTCATCTTTCATAAGTGGACATCAACAATCCCTCTCTCTCCTTCCCCTCCCTCCTGGAGACTGCACTGCAGGCCAGTGGAGAGCTCTCCCTCCCTCTCTTTCTCCCATCCTTCTCATCTCCTTTTACCCCTCTTCCCACCCTTTTCTCTCTGTCTCCATTACCACCCTGTCTCTCTCCCTCGCTGTTTCTCTCCTCCCTCTTTCTCCCTCTCTTTCTAGTTCTGTTACAAGGAAGTAAAATTTGTGCCTGAAATGACGCAACTACTGGGCCAATAAAGGTATTCTTTGAATGTAAAAAATCTCTCACTCTCCACGTGCCTGTAGGGAGTATCTTTTAGCGCTTGCTGAAGCTCAAACACTTCCTGTCCCCCCCCCCCCCCCCCCTCCCTCCCGCTGCAGTGGCACCAGTTGTCGTGGTGACAGCCTATCACAGCTGTATCTCTCCTGTTCCACTGAACTCCGAGAAGCTTGACACAAAATAGAATGACGGTTAATTGTTCATTTGGATCCCCATAAGCTTTTGCAGAAGCTGCTCTTCCACAAAACATTACAAGTAACAAACACTGACAGACAAGGACAGTCACACACATGTTAAATCCAATGATGTACAAACAATAAAACAAAATACAAACAACACAACAACAAAATGATGCATGTGTGTGTTAGAGTGTGCCTGTGTGTGTGCTTGTGTAGAATTCGATTTTCATTTCTGTTCATTCTCTTTCTATAACTCTGTGTTCCATTCATTATTTCTCCAAATTCCTTTATTTAATAGTGTTCTGTGTGCAATATCTTGAAAAGTATACCGCTCATAAAAACACATTGTCTGTTCCACTTCACTTGTCATTCTATCTGCTGATTATGCTGTTGAGTGATTGATTCTTGACCACTGGGGAGGCCCTAACGGTCTGATGGTTGATTGATTTTTCTTTCTACTCCTCCTCCTCTCTCCCTCTTCTTTCCTCAGTTCTAGTCTGAAAGGAGAGAATACGTGCAGACAACATCCAGTCATTATGCCTATTATAAACACATACAGGGAGAGGTTTGGTCAAGGACCTGCATCCTTCACAAATCTCTTACACATTTCAGAAAAAAATATTTTCTAAACCTTTTTTAAAATTATCAACCCAAATGTTTATTTTGTATTTTTTTTTATTATAGCCAATTATTCAGCAAATAACTTTCACTCGTCTTGTTAATGCTGACTGGGAAGAGTTAGCCCATTGACTAACTACCTTTAGCGTCTATTCATGAAGGTATCTTCTGGCCGGGGGAGTTTTGTTAAGAGCCCCGACGCTCGTTCTTAACGTTAAAATTTGATTTGAACATGCAACGCTTGCTGTACGGTTTTGGAAACATAAGGAACGTATTTTTCAGCGAGGAATACTACACAGATAGTGCACAAGATACGGCAGTACGAGAAGATGACAGATAGTACACAAGATATTACAGTACGAGAAGATGAACTATAGTGTTCCCACACGGCCATATCTTCATGTTACAGCACTTGTTTTACGTTAGACAGACAAAAGACAAGAGGTGACCCACCTGTGCTAACTAGCTATCTAGCGTGCTCAAACACCTGTGTGTACTAAGCGTAACTGGGGAAGAAGTGTAGCAAGAGTGTAGTTCGTCGGCTGAAGGCACACAGATCTGTGTAAACCCGCTGCAGTAAGTGTATATTTTTTTTAATTTGAACTAATCTATTTACGAAAGATAAGTTCCATATGTTTCGAAAACTGTATCACAAGTGACGATTATTGATGTTTCAAAATGTTAAACCTGTCACGGGATTGTAGATCACATGGTCCCACCGGTAAGGAGTGCTTATAGCTGAGAACTCTTGGGATAGGGAGTTGTTGTTACGACATTGTAAATATACATAATATGACATTTGTAATGTCTTTATTGTTTTGAAACTTCTGTATGTGTAATGTTTACTGTTCATTTTGATTGTTTATTTCACATTTGCATATTATCTACCTCACTTGCTTTGGCAATGTTAACACGTGTTTTCCCATGCCAATAAAGCCCCTTGAATTGAATTGAGAGGGCAGAATGCCTTGGTTTCTTGAGAGCACGGGTTGGGTACACTCTTAGAAAATGTCAAAACCTTTTCCAGAAAATGTTCAAATCCTCTAGAGATAGAACCTCAGAGTTCTAGCTATAATTCAAAAAACAACTGCCATGTTTATCAAGCATGATGATGACTCAAGAAAACAGTTGCAAATAAGCACACAATCTGAAGCCATAATCACATGACAAACTATAAGCTAGATAAATACAGTTGTTTGAACTTCATAGGCTACCATTTTGTTAGCTAGCGAGGAAAAAGCCACCTCTAATTAGCCATTTTACAAGCTAGGCAACTGGTCTTACAAAATACATATTAATTTGAATGATTGAATATGCCAAATAGAGCTACAGTCGCAGCCTGACGTTCACAATTAACTCATTGTATCTTTTTAATTTCAGTGGGGAGTCAGAGGCAGAGGATCCCTCTTTCTGCTGCTGCTTATAACAACAATGGTTCTCAACTGGTTTTGTCTCGGGACCCAAATTGAACCAGATTGTCTCGGTAGGCCTATACATGTGATTTAGTCTTCATTCTTGCAGATATAAGATTGACTCATGTTTTGGCTCCTCTGTTTTTTCCTCTCAGAAACCAGCCAGACAATATCCCATACAATAACAGTAGGCCAGCTGTTCCATGAAGAAGGCATAAACCCTCCGAAGGTTGGCACCAAGATTGATGTGGGCTGTACCTAAACTGTTTGGGTTTGAGTCTGCACGACTGTAAGGACCATACGATCTCAAAACTATGTTGGTATTCTTTTGTGCATTATATTATCTTCTTAGCTAGTACTATTACTATTTTATAGAAGTAGGCCAGCCTAGCCATAATTCATAAATATATGGAACACATTTGGTTCAGTAGGTGAAGAAGAACCCTTTGGGATTCTATTTGGTTCAGTGAAGAAGATGCACTATGGTTCTGGTCAAATGGTTCTAATATAGAACTTTTAGGGCTGCAATTTACACATCAAATTCATAGGACCCTTTTTCGGTTCTACTTCTAACCTTTTTTTTCTAAAAGGCTAGGGGCATGTTGTCAAACCTCAATCTATGAGAGGAGAGCCAGTGCGCGAGCGCGAGCTCAGTTTATTAACGGCGCCGCACCGATAACCACGCTGAAGCCGCCCTCCTGTAGCATCTCCCGGTTTCTCAATCACACCCCAGTTCTCGGGAAAGATGGTCGCGGTGGAAACATCCCCCAACTCGTCTCCTTCGGCTGAATGGGTCGGCTGTCTGGATAAAAGGTGCGTAGAAAACATCCCATCCTCTCGGTCATGGCATCCTCGTGGCAGTCTAAACGCCTGGAAAAACACCCCCCAACAAATTCGTGTTCGATTCATTCATCAGCGTCAACGTGACAAATCGTAATCGGCCATCTCTGCATGCGTGGGTGAGTGAGAGATGTGTTATTGCGTATCAGACGTCATTGACATCTTCATCTATTCGGTCGCGGTACAAATCAAAGCCAATTTCTAGGCTACTATTCGTTGTGGCGTTAACGTTACCCTTGTGTGTTTGTCCATTTTGGTAGTCGTCGACAAAGGCGTTGTAGGTTGATGGTCTTCTGGTTCATTGGTTTATCCTTCTCACCACCGCAACGGTGTCACATTTTATTGCCAACGCTGCCTACACGCATAAGTCAGGTTATGCGTTAGATTTAGACAGAACTTCACAGTAACATGTGCAGATTTTATTAGCCTACAAAGAATAGTGTATAGGCTTGGTTTATTTCGGGCGTGAAGCAAGCACGCGCCAGTCCAGTCTCCTCTTTGAAGAGTCATTTGTCAGCCAGCTGCCTATGTGGACTGTCTGCTGCCAGCCATTCAACACACACACCAAAGGAGGTGGGTGGCACCGTAATTGGGGAGGACGGGCTCCTAGTAATGACTGGAATAAATGTAATGGTAATCACTCATCAAACACACTAATCTTCCATGGTATTTGTATTATTTTCCGGAGAATGCATTGACCCTCTAGTTGGTCATCCCTTTTATACCGTGGCTATAATTGAACACATTTACTGCTAAAAATGTGTTCAACATCCACTGAATTAGCTAGCAAGTTTTAGCTAGCAAGTTTACCACACTGAACAAAAATAAACGCAACATGAGCTGAAATAAAATCTATCAGAAATGTTCCATTCGCACAAAAAGCTAATCTCTCAAATTATATGCACAAATTTGTTTACATCCCTGTTCTCCTTTGCTAAGATAATTCATCCACCTACCTGATAGGTGTGGCATATCAAGACGCTGATTAAACTGTATGATCATTACACAGGTACACCTTGTGCTCTGGACAATAAAAATACACTCTAAACGGTGCAGTTTTGTCACACAACACAATGCCACAGATTTTTTTGAGTTTTGAGGGAGCGTGCAATTGGCATGCTGACTGCAGGAATGTCCATCAGAGCTGTTGCCAGATAATTGAATGTTAATTTCTCTACCATAATCCACCTTCAATTAAATTATAGAGAATTCGACAGTATGTCCAACTGGCCTCACAACCGCAGACCATGTGTCAATCACGCCAGCCCAGGACCTCCACATCCGGGCTTCTTCACCTGTGGGATCGTCTGAGACCAGCCACCCGGACAGCTGATGAAACTGTGGGTTTGCACAACTGAAGAATTTCTACACAAATGGTCAGAAACCATCTCAGGGAAGCTCCTCTGCGTGCTCGTCGCCTTCATCAGGGTCTTGACCCGACTGCAGTTCAGCCTCGTAAAACGACTTCAGTGGGAAAACTCTCCCCTTCGATGGCCACTGGCATTGCAGACAAGTGTTTATGGCGTTGTGTGGGTGAGCGGTTTGCTGATGTCAACGTTGTGAACGGAGTGCCCGATGGTGGGGTTGTGGTGTGGGCAGGCAAAAGCTTGAGACAACGAACACAATTGCATTTTATCGATGGCAATTTGAATGCATAGAGATACCATGAGATCCTTAAGCCCATTGTCATGCCATTCATCCGCCACCATCACCTCATGTTTTAGCGTTTTAGCATCGTGCCTAAGAACAACCCTTAGCCGTGGTATATTGGCCATATACCACACCCCCCTCGTGCCTTATTGCTTAATTATAACACTCACAGCTTTCCAAGAAAACAGACATTTAGTGTCTTTACATATATTTTAGAGGCTATTTAAAACCTCTGTAAACTGTATTTATAATTATGCCAATATTTTAGGTTGACAAAATATTGTCAACACAATTTCTGAAATATCACATCTTATTTTCCTTTAAGTAAAATTAGGAAATGCTTTTCACCCCTTAAAAGAAAAATAAATGAGGAAATGCAATCACCTATGCCACCATTCATTTTAATTAGACTTGTTTGGATTACTCCCTGACTACAATGGCTGTCATTTTCATACCATTCTGGCACTTTGAGGGTATACAGTGCCCTCGGAAAGTATTCAGACCCCTTGACTTTTTCCACATTTTGTTACGTTACAGCCTCATTCTAAAATGGATTAAATCGTTCCCCCCTCAATCTACACACAATACCCCACAATGACAAAGCAAAACCAGGTTTAGAAATTTCAGCAAAAAAAATATCATATTTACATAAGTATTCAGACCCTTTACTCAGTACTTTGTTGAAGCAAACCTCTCAATCCTCTCTGTCAGGTTGGATGGGGAGCGTTGCTGCAGAGCTATTGTCCTGAAGCCACACTTGCGTTGTCTGGGCTGGGTGCTGAGAGTTGTTGTCCTGTTGGACATTGAACCCAGTCTGAGGTCCTGAGTGCTCTGGAGCAGATTTTCATCAAGGATCTCTTTGTACTTTGCGCCGTTCGTCTTTGCCTCGATCCTGACAAGTCTCCCAGTCCCTGCCACTGAAAAACATCTCCATAGCATGATGCTGTCACAAACCATGCTGGTTTCCTCCAGACGTGACGCTTGGCTATCAGGTCAAAAAGTTTCATCTTGGTTTCATCAGTCCATAGAATCTTTTTTTCTCATGGTCTGAAAGTCTTGAGGTGCCTTTTGGCAAACTCTAAGCGGGCTGTCATGTGCCTTTTACTGAGGAGTGGTTTCCGTCTGGCCACGCTACCATAAAGGCCTGATTGGTGGAGTGCCACAGAGATAGTTGTCCTTCTGGAAGGTTCTCCCATTTCCAGAGGAACTCTAGAGCTCTGTCTGAGTGACTATTGGGTTCTTGGTCTCCTCCCTAACCAAGGCCCTCCTCCCCCGATTGCTCAGTTTGGCTTGGGCGACCAGCTCTAGGAAGAGTCTTGTTGGTTCCAAACTTCTTCCATTTAAGAAGACCCACTGTGTTCTTGGGGATCTTCAATTCTGCAGAAATCTTTTGGTACCCTTCCCCAGATCTGTGCCTGAGCACAATCCTGTCTCGGAGCTCTACGGACAATTACTTCGACCTCATGCCTTGGTTTTTGCTCTGGCATGCACTGTCAACTATGGGACCTTATATAGACAGGTGTGTGCCTTTCCAAATCATGTCCAATCAAGTGAATTTACCACAGGCGGACTCCAATCAAGTTGTAGAAACATCTCAAGGATAATCAATGGAAACAGGATGCACCTGAGCTCAACTTCGAGTCTCATAGCAAAGGTTCTGAATACTTCTGTAAATAGGGTGTTTCTGTTTTAATATTTTTTTTAAATGTGCAAAATAAATGAAAACCCTGTTTCTGCTTTGTCATTATGGAGTATTGTGTGTAGATTTCTGAGTATTAAAAATAAAAAACATTTTAGAATAAGGCTGTAACGTAACAAAATGTGGAAAAAGTCAAGGGGTCTGAATACTTTCCGTAGGCACTGTATAATAGGATCTCTGGTCAGAGTATAGAATACTGTACTATCCATTAGGAAAGCTGGGGAGTGTTTTGATGTTATGTTTGATGTTTTAAATTCCATCTGTATGGATGGAGGATAAAATAAAGAACCCATTTAATCTGTGCTGTGCTCGCGCACATCGCAACATTCCATTCCTATATCTATCCTCATTATAATGACACATCCACAGGTAACCATTGGCAACTTGAGCTCATTGCTCTTTCTTTCTCGCAGTCTCCGTTCTGTGTGATGCAGTGAGAAGAAGAGATGTTTCTAATGGGCATCATGAGCCGTCCTCCTAAGAGGAAAGTGCCATCCTTTCCTTGGAATTCTGACAGGGGATTTGGTCAGTGTAGATGAAGGAAAGGAAGCCATGTTAGGAGGCTGAGATGCAGCCTATCTGCATCTCTCCTGGTGGTGGAGATAAGGTTACAGTGGACACGCTGGACGCACGCACGCGCAAACACATGCGCAGGCACACACAATGTACAAATCAATAAAGCCCAGGCAGCAATGCTAAATCAGCTGTTTGTTACCGACAGCTACTTTAAGTGTGTGTGTTAGTGGTGCGCTGGTCAGCTGTTTGTTCACCCACACTCTCCTGCAATTGCTAATAACCCATCCACAACCGCCCGACTATATCTGATCAAGTGAACATTTGATGCCTGCACCCAGCCCTAAACCGCTAATATAGAAAATGTGCTGTAGGCTACAGTCAGAGACGGCAGAAATGTTTTTTGACGGGGTGCCAGATTTTTTGTTGTTGCTTGATATAGATATTTCTGCTATACAGTGCATTCGAAAGTATTCAGACCCTTTCCCCTTTCCCACATTTTGATATATTCCAAGGCTTATTCTAAAATGGATTAAATGGCCAGAGCCCGGACTTGAACCCGATCGAACATCTCTGGAGAGACCTGAAAATAGCTGTGCACCGATGTTCCCCATGCAACCTGACAGAGCTTGAGAGAATCTGCAGAGAAGAATGGGAGAAACTCCCCAAATACAGGTGTGCCAAGCTTGCAGCGCGATACCCAAGAAGATTTGAGGCTGTAATCACTGCCAAAGGTGCTTCAACAAAGTACTGAGTAAATAGTCTGAGTGCTTATGTAATTAAGGTTTCTGTTTTTTATTTTGAATACATTTGCAAACATTTCTAAAAACCTGTTTTTGCTTTGTCATTATGGGGTATTGTGTGTGTGTATATTGATGAGAACAAAACACTATTTAATCCATTTTAGAATAAGGCTGTAACGTAACAAAATGTGGAAAAAGTCAAGGGGTCTGAATACTTTCTGAATTGCACTGTAATAATTTCCGACATTTTGGTAGGCTAGTTGTTAGTCACCTTGTCTAATTAGGTAGGCCTACATGCAGCTTCTCTTCTTTCATTATATGTTGCCCTACAAGACTAAATAAACCCTTTCTCATCAGAATGTCATAAATCAATAGAATGAATGCTTCAGTCTAGTTCACAACGGTCAAGTTCTGTCATCTCTGCTTCTTTCGCGGTGCAAAGATGTTTACTGTAGGGACCGGGAATAAAATGCAATAGTCCTAACTCAATCCCCCCAAAAAGGGAAATATTATCCGTGCAAAATGTCCAAATAACATCAGTTTGACCAGTTGTATGGAAATAGAAAGCTGTGAAAATGACCTAACGTGTTTCTAATAAGATTTCAGTTCGGCTTGGATGCATAGTATTGCAACCACAACAAAAAATATCAGCTCTTATGATGCCGATAAAGAAGACACCTCTACAGACGGTATCCAACTTCACATTTGCATTCTCTCAAGATGCCCGAAATAAATAAATATAGTTTCTCCACTCCTGTTCCCATGTCAAAATTTTACCTACATTCGGTGTATAATTTTACTGCAAGAAATGCCCTGCAGGAGTTAATATTAAGGCTATGTGAGAGGTTATAGACCTACTGTCAGTGTCCAGGTTTACAATGAACCCATCTGAACAGTAGGCAGTTCCCTTGACGTGCCGTAGGCCTATATAAAGTCCCTATCTTGTCGCTGTCGACTTTGTATATGTCACGACTTCAGCCGATGTCGGTCCCTCTCCTTGTTCGGGCGGTGTTCGGCGGTCGACGTCACCGACCTTCTAGCCATCACTGATCCATTTTTCATTTTCCATTGCCTTTGTCTTGTCTTCCTTCACAGCTGGTTCCAATCCCATCAATTACATGTTGTGTATTTAACCCTCTGTTTCCCATCATGTCCTTGTCGGAGATAGTTTGATTGTATTATGTGTTGGTGCGCGACGGGTTCTTGGCTCAACTTTTATTTATTTGTCATTTTGGTTTTGGAGTTTTGTGAAGTCTGTGAAACGACTCCATTTTACCAAGTTCGATTCTCCTGTGCCTGACTTCCCTTCCACCTACACACACGACATTACAGTATAGCGCCTGACAATCACCAAATCAAATGTATTTATTATAGCCCTTCGTACATCAGCTATATCTCAAAGTGCTGTACAGAAACCCAGCCTAAAACCCCAAACAGCAAGCAATGCAGGTGTAGAAGCACGGTGGCTAGGAAAAACTCCCTAGAAAGGCCAGAACCTAGGAAGACACCTAGAGAGGAACCAGGCTATGTGGGGTGGCCAGTCCTCTTCTGGCTGTGCCGGGTGGAGATTATAACAGAACATGGCCAAGATGTTCAAATGTTCATAAATGACCAGCATGGTCAAATAATAATAATCACAGGCAGAACGGTTAAAACTGGAGCAGCAGCACGGCCAGGTGGACTGGGGACAGCAAGGAGTCATCATGTCAGGTAGTCCTGAGGCATGGTCCTAGGGCTCAGGTCCTCCGAGAGAGAGAAAGAAAGAGAGAATTAGAGAGAGCATACTTAAATTCACACAGGACACCGGATAGGACAGGAGAAGTACTCCAGATATAACAAACTGACCCTAGCATAAATACTGGAGGCTGAGACAGGAGGGGTCAGGAGACACTGTGGCCCCATCCGATGACACCCCCGGACAGGGCCAAACAGGAAGGATATAACCCCACCCACTTTGCCATAGCACAGCCCCCACACTACTAGAGGGATATCTTCAACCACCAACTTACCATCCTGAGACAAGGCCGAGTATAGCCCACAAAGATCTCCGCCACGGCACAACCCAAGGGGGGCGCCAACCCAGACAGGAAGATCACATCAATGACTCAACCCACTCAAGTGACGCACCCCTCCTAGGAACGGTATGAAAGAGCCCTAGTAAGCCAGTGACTTAGCCCCTGTAATAGGGTTAGAGGCAGAGAATCCCAGTGGAAAGAGGGGAACCGGCCAGGCAGAGACAGCAAGGGCAGTTTGTTGCTCCAGAGCCTTTCCGTTCACCTTCACACTCCTGGGCCAGATTACACTCAATCATATGACCCACTGAAGAGATGAGTCTTCAGTAAAGACTTAAAGGTTGAGACCGAGTTTGTGTCTCTCACATGGGTAGGCAGACCATTCCATAAAAATGGAGCTCTATAGGAGAAAGCCCTGCCTCCAGCTGTTTGCTTAGAAATTCTAGGGACAATTAGGAGGCCTGCGTCTTGTGACCTTGTGTACGTGTACATGTAGGTATGTACAGCAGGACCAAATCATAGAGATAGGTAGGAGCAAGCCCATGTAATGCTTTGTAGGTTAGCAGTAAAACCTTGAAATCAGTAATATGATACATTTTTTGGGTTCTAGTCAGGATTCTAGCAGCCGCATTTAGCACTAACTGAAGTTTATTTAGTGCTTTATCCGGGTAGCCGGAAAGTAGAGCATTGCAGTAGTCTAACCTAGAAGTGACAAAAGCATGGATTCATTTTTCTGCATAATTTTTGGACAGAAAGTTTCTGATTTTTGCAATGTTACGTAGTTGGAAAAAAGCTGTCCTTGAAACAGTATTGATATGTTCTTCAAAAGAGAGATCAGGGTCCAGAGTAATGCCGAGGTCCTTCACAGTTTTATTTGAGACGACTGTAGAACCATTAAGATTGATTGTCAGATTCAACAGAAGATCTCTTTGTTTCTTGGGACCTAGCACAAGCATCTCTGTTTTGTCCGAGTTTAAAAGTAGAAAGTTTGCAGCCATCCACTTCCTTATGTCTGAAACACATGCTTCTAGCGAGGGCAATTTTGGGGCTTCACCATGTTTCATTGAAATGTACAGCTGTGTGTCAGCCGCATAGCAGTGAAAGTTAACATTATGTTTTCGAATGACATCCCCAAGAGGTAAAATATATAGTGAAAACAATAGTGGTCCTAAAACGGAACCTTGAGGAACACCGACATTTACAGTTGATTTGTCAGAGGACAAACCATTCACAGAGACAAACTGATATATTTCCGACAGATAAGATCTAAACCTGGCCAGAACTTGTCCGTGTAGATCAATTTGTGTTTCCAATCTCTCCAAAAGAATGTGGTGATCAATGGTATCAAAAGCAGCACTAAGGTCTAGGAGCACGAGGACAGATGCAGAGCCTCGGTCTGATGCCATTAAAATGTAATTTACCACCTACACAAGTGCAGTCTCAGTGCTATGATGGGGCCTAAAACCAGACTGAAGCATTTCGTATACATTGTTTGTCTTCAGGAAGGCAGTGAGTTGCTGCGCAACAGCCTTTTCTAAAATTTTTGAGAGGAATGGAAGATTCGATATAGGCCGATAGTTTTTTATATTTTCTGTGTCAAGGTTTGGCTTTTTCAAGAGAGGCTTTATTACTGCCACTTTTAGTGAGTTTGGTACACATCCGGTGGATAGAGAGCCATTTATTATGTTCAACATCACACATAACACACACATAACATAGCTATTAGCCTATCCTCTTTTTCCACTTCACCAAATGTTTTCAAAACATACATATTCTGGCCCTCCCTTCTATTTATTTTAAACTCCGTTTTGCAGCTTTTCTCTTATTAATTAAAACCCTCTACAATCTAAGCCGGGGGGGGGGGGGGGGGGGGGTTCTACTAAGCTATGTGGAATTGTTTTAAGAAGGCCCTACCAAGGATCATTTAGCTATTTGATTTTGAATTTTATGACCCCTTGAAGGATCAAAAAATATTTGATACGTTTAATTTGGCCTTATTGCTATTAGCCCATACAAACGCTTTGAATAATCGATTTATTACATGTAACAGATGGTCCCCCCCAAAAATCGATGGGAAGTTTGTTCTGAAGTGTCTGTCCAAATCTGAGAAATATATGAAAGATCAGGAAACATAAACTCAGCAAAAAAAAGAAACGTCCTCTCACTGTCAGCTGCATTTATTTTCAGCAACTTAACATGTGTAAATATTTGTATGAACATAGAAAGATTCAACAACTGAGACATCAACTGAACAAGTTCCACAGACATGTGACTGACATAAATTGAATAGTGTGTCCATGAACAAAGGCGGGGTCAAAATCAAATGTAACAGTCAGTATCTGGTGTGGCCACCAGCTGCATTAAGTACTGCAGTGCATCTCCTCCTCATAGACTGCACCAGATTTGCCAGTTCTTGCTGTGTGATGTTACCCCACCCTTCCACCAAGGCACCTGCAAGTTCCTGGACATTTCTGGGGGGAATGGGAGCCCTCACCCTCTGATCCAACAGGTCCCAGACATGCTCAATGGGATTGAGATCCGGGCTCTTCACTGGCCATGGCAGAACACTGACATTTCTGTCTTGCAGGAAATCACGCGCAGAACAAGCAGTAATGCTGGAGAGTCATGTCAAGATGTGTTACGGTGCGTGAATGAGGACCCAAAAGCGAATTAACGTAAACAGAGCTTCTTTAATGACAAAACATAGGTAGGCTCAGATGGACCGGCAGATTCCGACAGGACAGGACAAGGTTGCAGCAAACATGACGATAGTCTGGTTCAGGCATGAATAACACAAACAAGAATCCGACAAAGACAGGAGCAAAAACAGAGAGAGATATAGAGGACTAATCAGAGGGAAAAAGGGAACAGGTGGGAAAAGGGGTGACGAGGTAGTTAGGAGGAGACAAGGAACAGCTGGGGGAAAGAGGGGGAGAAAAGGTAACCTAATAACGACCAGCAGAGGGAGACAGGGTGAAGGGAAAGGACAGAAACAAGACACAACATGACAATACATGACAGTACCCCCCCACTCACCGAGCGCCTCCTGGCGCACTCGAGGAGGAAACCTGGCGGCAACGGAGGAAATCCTCGATCAGCGCACGGTCCAGCACGTCCCGAGAGGGAACCCAACTCCTCTCCTCAGGACCGTACCCCTCCCAATCTACTAGGTACTGATGACCACGGCCCCGAGGACGCATGTCCAAAATCCTACGGACCCTGTAGATGGGTGCGCCCTCGACAAGGATGGGGGGGGGGGGGGAAGACGAGCGGGGGCGCGAAGAACGGGCTTGATACAGGAGACATGGAAGACCGGGTGGACGCGACGAAGATATCGCGGAAGAAGAAGTCGAACTGCGACAGGATTAATGATCTGAGAAATACGGAACGGACCAATGAACCGCGGGGTCAACTTGCGAGAAGCGGTCTTAAGGGGAAGGTTCTGAGTGGAGAGCCAAACTCTCTGACCGCGACAATATCTAGGACTCTTAGTTCTACGCTTATTAGCAGCTCTCACAGTCTGCGCCCTATAACGGCAAAGTGCAGACCTGACCCTCTTCCAGGTGCGCTCGCAACGTTGGACAAAAGCCTGAGCGGAGGGGACGCTGGACTCGGCGAACTGAGATGAGAACAGCGGAGGCTGGTACCCGAGGCTACTCTGAAAAGGAGATAGCCCGGTCGCAGATGAAGGAAGCGAGTTGTGGGCGTATTCTGCCCAGGGGAGCTGTTCTGACCAAGACGCAGGGTTGCGAAAAGAAAGACTGCGTAAGATGCGACCAATAGTCTGATTGGCCCGTTCTGCTTGACCGTTAGACTGGGGGTGAAAGCCGGAAGAGAGACTGACGGAAGCCCCAATCAAACGGCAAAACTCCCTCCAAAATTGAGACGTGAATTGCGGACCTCTGTCCGAAACGACGTCTGACGGAAGGCCATGAATTCTGAAAACATTCTCGATGATGATTTGTGCCGTCTCTTTAGCAGAAGGAAGCTTAGCAAGGGGAATAAAATGAGCCGCCTTAGAGAACCTGTCGACAACCGTAAGAATAACAGTCTTCCCCGCTGACGAAGGCAGTCCGGTGACAAAATCTAAGGCGATGTGAGACCACGGTCGAGAGGGAATGGGAAGCGGCCTGAGACGGCCGGCAGGAGGGGAGTTACCGGACTTAGTCTGCGCGCAGACCGAACAAGCAGCCACGAAGCGACGCGTGTCATGCTCCCGGGTGGGCCACCAAAAACGCTGGCGAATGGAAGCAAGCGTACCCCGAACGCCAGGGTGGCCGGCTAACTTGGCAGAGTGAGCCCACTGAAGAACGGCCAGACGAGTAGAAACGGGAACGAAAAGAAGGTTCCTAGGACAAGCGCGCGGCGACGGAGTTTGAGTGAGTGCTTGCTTTACCTGCCTCTCAATTCCCCAGACAGTCAACCCGACAACACGCCCCTCAGGGAGAATCCCCTCGGGGTCAGTGGAGGCTACTGAAGAACTGAAGAGACGAGATAAAGCATCAGGCTTGGTGTTCTTAGAGCCCGGACGATAAGAAATCACGAACTCGAAACGAGCGAAAGACAGCGCCCAGCGCGCCTGACGCGCATTAAGTCGTTTGGCAGAACGGATGTACTCAAGGTTCCTATGGTCAGTCCAAACGACAAAAGGAACGGTCGCCCCCTCCAACCACTGTCGCCATTCGCCTAGGGCTAAGCGGATGGCGAGCAGTTCGCGGTTCCCACATCATAGTTACGTTCCGACGGCGACAGGCGATGAGAAAAATACGCGCAAGGGTGGACCTTGTCGTCAGAGAGGGAGCGCTGAGAAAGAATGGCTCCCACGCCCACCTCTGACGCGTCAACCTCGACAACGAACTGTCTAGTGACGTCAGGTGTAACAAGGATAGGTGCGGATGTAAAACGATTCTTGAGGAAATCAAAAGCTCCCTGGGCGGAAACGGACCACTTAAAGCACGTCTTGACAGAAGTAAGGGCTGTGAGAGGAGCTGCCACCTGACCGAAATTACGGATGAAACGACGATAGAAGTTCACGAAGCCGAGAAAGCGCTGCAGCTCGACGCGTGACTTAGGGACGGGCCAATCAATGACAGCTTGGACCTTAGCGGGATCCATCTTAATGCCTTCAGCGGAAATAACAGAACCGAGAAATGTGACGGAGGAGGCATGAAAAGAGCACTTCTCAGCCTTCGCAAAAAGACAATTCTCTAAAAGTCGCTGGAGGACACGTCGAACGTGCTGAAGATGAATCTGGAGTGACGGTGAAAAAATCAGGATATCGTCAAGGTAAACGAAAACAAAGATGTTCAGCATGTCTCTCAGGACATCATTGACTAATGCCTGAAAGACAGCTGGAGCGTTAGCGAGGCCGAAAGGAAGAACCCGGTATTCAAAGTGCCCTAACGGAGTGTTAAACGCCGTCTTCCACTCGTCCCCCTCCCTGATGCGCACGAGATGGTAAGCGTTACGAAGGTCCAACTTAGTGAAAAACCTGGCTCCCTGCAGGATCTCGAAGGCTGAAGACATAAGAGGAAGCGGATAACGATTCTTCACTGTTATGTCATTCAGCCCTCGATAATCTATGCAGGGGCGCAGGGACCCGTCCTTCTTCTTAACAAAAAAAAACCCCGCTCCGGCGGGAGAGGAGGAGGGGACTATGGTACCGGCGGCAAGAGCTACAGACAAATAATCTTCGAGAGCCTTACGTTCGGGAGCCGACAGAGAGTATAGCCTACCCCGGGGGGGAGTGGTTCCCGGAAGGAGATCAATACTACAATCATACGACCGGTGTGGAGGAAGAGAGGTGGCCCTGGACCGACTGAACACCGTGCGCAGATCGTGATATTCCTCCGGCACCCCTGTCAAATCACCAGGCTCCTCCTGTGAAGAAGAGACAGAGGAAACAGGAGGGATAGCAGACATTAAACATTTCACATGACAAGAGACGTTCCAGGAGAGGATAGAATTACTAGACCAATTAATGGAAGGATTATGACAAACTAGCCAGGGATGGCCCAAAACAACAGGTGTAAAAGGTGAACGAAAAATTAAAAAAGAAATGGTTTCGCTATGATTACCAGAAACAGTGAGGGTTAAAGGTAGCGTCTCACGCTGAATCCTGGGGAGAGGACTACCATCCAGGGCGAACAAGGCCGTGGACTCCCTTAACTGTCTGAGAGGAATGTCATGTTCCCGAGCCCAGGTCTCGTCCATAAAACAGCCCTCCGCCCCAGAGTCTATTAAGGCACTGCAGGAAGCTGACTAACCGGTCCAGCGTAGATGGACCGACAAGGTAGTGCAGGATCTTGAAGGAGAGACAGGAGTAGTAGCGCTCACCAGTAGCCCTCCGCTTACTGATGAGCTCTGGCTTTTACTGGACATGAAGTGACAAAATGACCAGCAGAACCGCAATAGAGACAGAGGCGGTTGGTGATTCTCCGTTCCCTCTCCTTAGTCGAGATGCGGATACCTCCCAGCTGCATAGGCTCAGCACCCGAGCCGGCAGAGGAAGATGGTAGTGATGCGGAGAGGGGGGCAACGGAGAACGCGAGCTCCTTTCCACGAGCTCGGTGACGAAGATCAACCCGTCGCTCAATGCGAATAGCGAGTTCAATCAAGGAATCCACGCTGCAAGGAACCTCCCGGGAGAGAATCTCATCCTTTACCTCTGCGCGGAGACCCTCCAGAAAACGAGCGAGCAAAGCCGGCTCGTTCCAGCCACTGGAGGCAGCAAGAGTGCGAAACTCAATAGAGTAGTCTGTTATGGATCGATTACCTTGACATAGGGAAGACAGGGCCCTGGAAGCCTCCTCCCCAAAAACAGATCGATCAAAAACCCGTATCATCTCCTCCTTAAAGTCCTGATACTGGTTAGTACACTCAGCCCTTGCCTCCCAGATTGCCGTGCCCCACTCACGAGCCCGTCCAGTAAGGAGAGATATGACGTAGGCGACACGAGCAGTGCTCCTGGAGTAAGTGTTGGGCTGGAGAGAAAACACAATATCACACTGGGTGAGGAACGAGCGGCATTCAGTGGGCTCCCCAGAGTAACACGGCGGGTTATTGATTCTGGGCTCCGGAGATTCGAAAGCCCTGGAAGTGGCCGGTGGATCGAGGCGGAGATGGTGAACCTGTTCTGTGAGGTTGGAGACTTGGGTGGCCAGGGTCTCAACGGCATGTCGAGCAGCAGACAATTCCTGCTCGTGTCTGCCTAGCATCGCTCCCTGGATCTCGACGGCTGAGTGGAGAGGATCCGAAGTCGCTGGGTCCATTCTTGGTCGGATTCTTCCGTTACGGTGCGTGAATGAGGACCCAAAAGCGAATTAACGTAAACAGAGCTTCTTTAATGACAAAACATAGGTAGGCTCAGATGGACCGGCAGATTCCGACAGGACAGGACAAGGTTGCAGCAAACATGACGATAGTCTGGTTCAGGCATGAATAACACAAACAAGAATCCGACAAAGACAGGAGCAAAAACAGAGAGAGATATAGAGGACTAATCAGAGGGAAAAAGGGAACAGGTGGGAAAAGGGGTGACGAGGTAGTTAGGAGGAGACAAGGAACAGCTGGGGGAAAGAGGGGGAGAAAAGGTAACCTAATAACGACCAGCAGAGGGAGACAGGGTGAAGGGAAAGGACAGAAACAAGACACAACATGACAATACATGACAAGATGAGCCTGCCGGAAGGGTACCACATGAGGAAGGATGATGTCTTCCCTGTAACCCACAGTGTTGAGATTGCCTGCAATGACAACAAGCTCAGTCCGATGATGCTGTGACACAGCCCCAGACCATGACGGACCCTCCACCTCCAAATCGAACCTCGGTGTAACGCTCATTCCCTCGATGACAAAACTGCAACTCGTCAGTGAAAAACACTTTTTGCCAGTCCTGTCTGGTCCAGCAACGGTGGGTTTGTGCCCATAGGTGACATTGTTGACAGTGATGTCTGGTGAGGGCCTGCCTTACAACAGGCCTACAAGTCCTCAGTCCTCTCTCAGGCTATTGTGGACAGTCTCAGCACTGATGGAGGGATTGTGCGTTCTTTGTGTAACTCGGGTAGTTGTTGCAATCCTGTACCTGTCCTGCAGGTGTGATGTTCGGATGTACCGATCCTGTGCAGATGTTACATGTGGTCTCCCTGTAGCGCAGTCTTTGGCATCTCACTGTTACGACATTGCAATTTATTGCCGTGGCCACATCTGCAGTCCTCATGCCTCCTTGCAGCATGCCTAAGGCACGTTCATGCAGATGAGCAGGGACCCTGGGCATCTTTCTTTTGGTGTTTTTCAGAGTCAGGACACTAAAGAGGCATTTCTACTAACTTTTCATAACTGTGACCTTAATTCTGTAAGCTGTTAACGATCGTTCCAGAGGTGCATGTTCATTAATTGTTTATGGTTCGTTGAACATGCATGTAAAACAGTGTTTAAACCCTTTACAATGAAGATCTGTGACGTTATTTGGATTTTTACGAATTTTCTTTAAAAGACAGGGTCCTGAAAAAGGGAAGTTTTATTTTTTTTCTGTGTGTGTGTGTGTGTGTGTGTGTGCATATATACATACAGTTGAAGTCGGAACTTGACATACAGTCGGAACTTGACATATATTTCAACTCAGTTTTTCACAATTCCTGACCCTTAATCCTAGTAAACATCCCCTGTCTTAGGTCAGTTAGGATCACTGCTTTATTTTAAGAATGTGAAATGTCAGAATAATAGTAGAGTGATTTATTTCAGCTTTTATTTATTAAACAGTTTACATACACTTAGTGTAAATTGGGTCAAACGGTTCTGGTAGCCTTCCACAAGCTTCCCACAATAAGTTGAATTTTGGCCCATTCCTCCTGACAGAGCTGGTGTAACTGAGTCAGGTTTGTAGGCCTCCTTGCTCGCACACGCTTTTTTAGCTCTGCCCACAAATTGTCTGTAGGATTTGAGGCCAGGGCTTTGTGATGGCCACTCCAATACCTTGACTTTGTTGTCCTTAAGCCATTTTGCCACAACTTTGGAAGTATGCTTAGGGTCATTGTCCATTTGGAAGACCCATTTGCGTCCAAGCTTTAACTTCCTGACTGATGTCTTGAGATGTTGCTTTAATATATGCCATCTATTTTGTGAAGTGCACCACTCCCTCGTGCAGCAAAGCACCCCCACAACACGATGCTGCCACCCCCGTGCTTCACGGTTGGAATGGTGTTCTTCGGCTTGCAAGCGTCCCCATTTTTCCTCCAAACATAACGATGGTAATGATGGTCAAACAGTATATTTTTGTTTCATCAGACCAGAGGACATTTCTCCAAAAAGTATGATCTTTGTCCCCATGTGCAGTTGCAAACCGTAGTCTGGCTTTTTTTATGGCGGTTTTGGAGCAGTAGCTTCTTCCTTGCTGGGCGGCCTTTCAGGTTAAGTCTATATAGGACTCGTTTTACTGTGGATATAGTATGTTCATCTCTAGGAGACAGAATGCGTCTCCTTCCTGAGTGGTATGACGGCTGCGTGGACCTATGGTGTTTATTCTTGCGTACTATTGTTTGTGCAGATGAACGTGGTACCTTCAGGCGTTTGGAAATTGAACCAGACTTGTAGAGGTCTACAATTTATTTTCTGAGGTCTTGGCTGATTTCTTTTGATTTTCCCATGATGTCAAGCAAAGAGGCACTGAGTTTGAAGGTAGGCCTTGAAATACATTCACAGTTACACCTCCAATTGACTCAATTGATGTCAATTAGCCTATCAGAAGCTTCTAAAGCCATGGCATACTTTTCTGGCATTTTCCAAGCTGTTTAAAGGGACAGTCAACTTAGTATATGTAAACTTCTGACCCACTGGAATTGTGATACAGTGAATTATACATGAAATTACAGTGGGGCAAAAAATTATTTAGTCAGTCACCAATTGTGTTACACGCTGCAACCTTTATGACAAAGGGTGGCTACTTTGAAGAATATAAAATATATTTTGATTTGTTTAATACTTTTTTTTTGGTTACTACATGATTCCATATGTGTTATTTCATAGTTTTGATGTCTTCACTATTTTTCTGCAATATAGTAAAAATAAAGAAAAACCCTTGAATGAGTAGGTGTGGCAAAACTTTTGACTGGTACTGTATATACAGGTCCCCATATCTGACTTCAGACCAGTCCCAAGATGCTTGGGGTTTTAGAGCAAAATGGAGAACACTCTTGTTCGTGACAGTCTCATCTTTTAATGGAGGGGTCTGTAGCTCCCTTCAGTAACCACAAGCGCACAACCGTTCCTTGATTTTAACTGGCGGCTTTATTCTGTAGTTTTAGTCAGAATTATCACCTTCCGTGAGAACTATAAAGTAAATGAAAAATACAGTTAAGCACACTCTTACAACCTCCTTATCTTACGAGTGACTTATTAGCTTGGTATAACTCTGAAGTGCTTACATACATAACAGTTTAACCGGCGCTATAACAGTATCATATTAAACACATGAATAAAGGAAAAATACCTAATTGGCTGCTTATTACAGAAGGGAGGAAATCAAACTTCACACTTATTATTCCTGGCATGAATTCACACTTCATCCCAACATACACGCTGCAACCTTTATGACATGAAAACTTAGCTAACGCAGCGCAGTATTGCCTTTCCTCCAAAAGTGTGTTGCTACAATAAGGATCCCCGTTTACAACAGTATTAGCTACGTAGTTCCACTTGTCTTATTATTTCCCTTGCACAGCAGACACGTAAACAATTCAAACAAACAACATAACCTCCAAGTCTAACTGTCAGTTACAGGGTCAATTTGAAGGCCAAACTGTTCTGACACTACAGACGATTTTGTGAGAATACCAATTTTTGGGATGTCTCATGGTTTGGCAAAACACTGCTCTAGCGCTGTCACCTTTGACCGCAGATGCGGAAAATGCGACATCGGCGAATGAGGTGGATTAAGACGCATCCAATGCAGGAAAACATATCTCTAGCTTAAATTGACCGATTTTTAAATGTTTCTATGGCCATTATTTATTAGATTTTTTTTTACATATATATTTTTTTAAGCATGCTAATTTGATTTCATGAGTACAGTTAGGCCTTGAGGGTTACACACTAATGCCAGATAGCCTAAAATAATGAAAGGAAAACCTCAATGTAGGCTATAGATATAGATTGCACAATAATTATAGCGTTATGGATTTAGAAGGTATTGTTTTCCCTTTATTCATCCCTCCCTCCCTCCCGCCACCCACCTGCCCTTCATCCACACAATATTTCATGACCCTAAACCTGCCCGCCACACAGATATAACCGTGGGGACTGCAGGTGATGCGGTTATGCGTCATCCCACTCATCACGTGTGTGTGTGTGTGTGTGTGTGTATGATAATAAGTGTAGGCTTTTACATGAAATCTGATCTGACCTCAGTTATTAACAGGCTTTAAGTTTCACTTTATTAGATTAGAACTGATCTGTAATACAGAAGGTGACAGTGCTTGACAGAAACACAACACAACATCAATGGAGGTGATAAACATGATATTTATCTCAGAGTAAAAAGGGTCAATCTGTGATTGCTTTATCCATTTTGGACTGTTAAATAAATGATTACTGTATACCCATTGATTCATGAATGTCACGTGTGCTCCCTCCGGCATCTAGGTCGCCAGGCTGCTCATTATGGCACACACCTGTCACCATCGTTACGTGCACCTGCGCGTATACAGACTCACCTGGACTCCATTACCTCCCTGATTACTTTCCCTATACATTTCACTCCCTTTGGTTCCTTCCCCAGGCGTCGTTGTTTCAGTTTAATGTCTGTTCGTGTTTTGTATTTAGTTGCATTTATTTATTAAAACACTCACTCCCTGAACTTGCTTCTTGACTCTCAGCGCACATCATTACAATGAAGGATATAACTTATACAGTGCATTCGGAAAGTATTCAGACCCCTTGACTTTTTCCACATTTTGTTACGTTACAGCCTTATTCTAAAATAGATTAAATCGTCCCCCCCCCCCCCATTAATCTACATCCAATAGCCATACTGACAAAGCAAAAACAGGTTTTTAGACATTTTTGCCAATGTATTAAACATTTAAAACAGAAACCTTATTTACTTAAGTATTCAGATCCTTTGCTATTGCTAATTATTTGGAAAGGCACACACCTGTCTATATAAGCTCCAAGACAGGATTGTCTTGCACAGATCTGGAGAAGGGCACCAAAAAATGTCTGCAGCATTGAAGGTCCCCAAGAACACAGTGGTCTCCTCATTCTTAAGTGTAAAAAGTTTGGAAAAACCAAGACTCTTCCTAGAGCTGGCTGCCTGGCCAAACTGAGGAATCGGGGAAGAAGGGCCTTGGTCAGGGAAGTGACCAAGAACCCGATGGTTACTCTGACAGAGCTCTAGAGTTCCTCTGGAAATGGGAGACCCTTCCACTCCTCAGTAAAAGGCACATGACAGCCCGCTTGGAGTTTGCCAAAAGGCACCTAAACGACTCTCCGAGCATGAGAAACAAGATTCTCTGGTCTGATAAAACCAATATTGAACTATTTGGCCTGAATGCCAAGCGTCAAGTCTGGAGAAACCTGGCACTATCCCTATGGCGAAGCATGGTGGTGGCAGCATCATGCTGTAGGGTTGCTTTTCAGTGGCAGGTAGACTAGTCAGGATCGAGGGAAAGATAAACAGAGAAAAGTACAGACAGATCCTTGATGAAAACCTACTCCAGAGCGCTCAGGACCTCAGACCGGGGAGAAGATTTATCTTCTAACAGGACATCACTAAGCACACAGCCAAGAAAAAGCAGGATTGGCTTCGGGATAAGTCTCCAAGTGTCCTTGAGAGGCCCAGCCAGTGCCCGGACTTGAACCCTGCAGCGACGCTCCCCATCCAACCTGACAGAGCTTGAGATGATTTGTAGAGAAGAATGGGAGAAACTCCCCAATTACAAGTGTGCCAAGAAGACTCGAGGTTGCAATCACTGCCAATGGTTCTTCAGCAAAGTACAGAGTAAAGGGTCTATTGCAGTTTTTTTTATTTGGCATTATTATCAATCATGGTCAGTCCTTGTATCCATAGCTCTGTCTGAGTTTGAGCGGTTACATTTATCCAGCCCCATCGCTCAGTTGTTTACCGAAACAGTGGCGCGGAGGTCATTTGATTGTTGGAACTGCACATTTCCTCTTAAGTGCTGCTCCTGCTTGTAAAAAAAATATTTAAATGGCACTAGCTATATTTGGTTGAAATGATCAAAATAGAAAACTATTAGTTTGGAAAACCAAAGTATATATTTTGATACGGTAATGAACAGAGACTTTGGAACTCTTGTGCTGTAGTATACAGTAAGAGAAGCTTCTAGAGCTCTCTGATCTCTCCTGTCCTCTCTCATCTGTACCACTGCAGGAATAGGTCAGCCATCTCTCACTGTGGCTCAGCTTTAGTCAGAGGTGTGTGTGTGTGTGCCATAATGGTTTAGCTGTAAAATGAGGTGGGGAACTGAGATCACTGTAGACATAGAGGGATAAAATAAAGAAGAGACGAGAGGGTAACAGGAGAATGAGTCATGTGCCTTACAGGTGGACGGTGGCGTGAGCTGCTCTCAGACCACATCAGCGTTTGGAAAGAAAACCATTCTGATGATGCTGGAGAGAGAGGGGTACAAGAGAGAGAGATTGTAGAAGACAGTTGGACAGATGGGAGGTGATCTGTCTGTCACCTGTATTCTCTTTGTCTTCTAGACATCTGGGTCAATGCAGAGGAACATTCAAAAGGTTGGGTTGCTCTTGTATGATGCTTTGACCGTTCCACCTGTCTAACAGATTAACCCTACAGTGGCAGAGAGATATGGAATGATGAGGATGAAGGGGAGGGGGAGGAAAAAGGAGGAGGATCAGGGAGATGAGTCAGTGGACAGGAGAGGAGCAATGAGGAATCAGAGATAACAAGAGAGATTTACAACCTCGGGGCTGTGGCCTTCAGGCAGAATGTGTCTTCGGCCAGGTCTTGTCCCGCTAACAGACAAATGTTATTGTACAGAAATGGTCTGAGGAAAAAAGGAGAATTATGAATGGAGCAGGCAGGTAACCCTTGATACAAGTCTGTATTCAACGTCCATCTATGTCTGAGGATGACGGGAGATGATGTGGAAACCGTCCATTAGGGGCAACAGTGAGTGCTGTTACCGTCAAGGTTTCTATAAGCATCTACCTCTGGTTCCACCAAAGGCTGCGTGTTTGAATCCAGCGATTTTGTTGTCTTTGAAATCATTATTTTAAGCCTTTCCCAAACCTTAACCCATACCTTAACCATTTGGAGTCATGAAATAACCAAGGGCTAGGAGAGAGGAAATGAAGGGGAGAGATCGAAAGCCTAGTATTTGTATGAGCAGGTCTATGTATTTGCCCTTCAGTAGGCTACTCACACTCACCATTGAGTCACCAGTGTCAGAGAAGAGCTGTAGGTCATAGGGTTTGAATGGTGGCTCACCATCTACGGCCAAACGTGTGTGTGTGTGTGTGAGAGAGAGAGCTGGTGAAAGAGGGATGGGAGAGAGAAAGCGATGTGAACAGACACCGAGGTTCTCTGTATGATTGTCTCAGCAGTGTTTCAACACATCAGAGACCTGTGTCTTTTAAGCTTACATCAGAGGTGTGTGTGTGTGTGTGTGTGTGTGTGTGTTTGTTTAAGTGTCTCAGAAATAGCAGTATTAATGGGCTCTTACATCCACACTGCAGGGGGTCCCAAGCTCAAAACGCCTACAGCTATTCACAGTCACAGAGAACAGAACAGCAGAGAAACACAGAACAAAGCACACACACACACACACTTACACCCCCAATCTCTCTCTGTAGGCCTGCGGAGCGTTCTGGAGAGGATGTGGATATTATTCTGACCAGACTTAAAGGGGTTAAAGCCTTCCAGAGGTTCCACCCCTCCCTGCTGCTGCAGATCTGCTCCTGTGCCTTCTACGAATACCTGGAGAAAGGCATCACCTGGAAGTATACGCACACACACACACACTCTCACACACTGACACACTCACTCAGTGGTATGAACCCCTGGGTAAAGGCCTCCCCTGTACTTCATTGGCTTTCAGCTCTACTATGACTCGTCACTATACTGTTGACCGTTTTATAAGCTGTTATGTGATGGTGCTATGCTCTGTGCAGTGTTCCGCCAGGGTGACATCGGGACCAGCTGGTATGCTGTTCTGTCTGGCTCTCTGGACGTCAAGGTGTCGGAAACAGCCAACCACCAGGTAAATCAGGCATGCTTGATACATTTGACTACAGCTCTATTCGGGGTTCCTCCTCTCTCGAAAGTTATGTTTTCCCTCCAGAGTTCTCTGTGCTGTTCGTCTCGTGTTGCACCTTGTGTAGTCCCATTACAGCCTTGATGAATGTTTCGGAGTGCATTGCCTACAATGCTCCCATGTTAAAATATGCACGCTGGGCTAGCAGCTAGCGCGCTCTGGTTTTAGCTCTGAGCAAAGCTGCTGCCTCTCAAACGCTCCTCTGAGGATTGAGCTAGTTACTGTGTGGAGGAGATGCTATAGTGAGACCGAGCGACGGACAGACAGAATAGATAGAGCGTGCAGGATTGGTTGTTAAAATTTGAGATGGAACAAAATGTCCAGTTACAAGTCCCTCTACCCGTTTGCCATGTTCATGTCTATGGGCGTAGCCTGGCCTAGTTCTGATGGCCGTTTCTGAAATGTCATTTGGGACAGTAGGAAGATGTTAAGTCCCCTCCTATCATATTAGACACGAGGGAGAGAGTGTGTGCACACGTGCAGGAAAGTAAGTATGTGTGTGCATGTGACTGTGCTTGTGTGTGTGTGTGTGCATGTGCCTGTGCTTGTGTGTGTCTGCATGTGCCTGTGTGTGTGTGACCTTGTCTGAGTGGTCAGATTATGGTCTTCCCTGAGGTGAGTTCTTAACGAGAAAATCCATCCGAGAACCCTTCACACGTGAATATATGAAAATATGGTAATCAGTCCGCTCTCTCACAGAGAGACCGCGTTCACATTTTCCACTGTATCTGGGTCACTATCTGGCCATGCTAGAAAGGACAGAAGAACAACATGTTAAATGTGGCCATGCTAGACAGGAATCTAGAACACGTTCTAACCACTAGTATGATTTGAACTACTAGCCTTACAACATTGACCCTTAGGCTAAGTTTACACAGGCATTCCAATTCTGATCTTTCTTTCACTAATTGGTCTTTTGACCAGTCAGATCAGCTCTTTGCCAATAATTTGCCTCTGTAAACACAGCCTTAGATAAGAAGTGGGTCTGGATTGAACAAGCTTCTGTCTCTGTGCAAGGCTGCATTTACATAGTTCTGATCTTTTGACCAATTATAGGCAAAAGATCTGATCTGATTGGTCAAAAGACCAATTAGTGGCAAAAATATCAGATTGGGGCTACCTGTGTAAATGCAGTCTAGCTATCCTCAGTGCTGATGTTTGTTCTTGCTCTAGAAATGAATTGCCCTTTTGTGGACAAAGATTTATTGACTTGAATAGCGTTGAATGTAACTGAATCACATAAGTTCATGAAATTGAGTGTGTTCTGCCTGTGTGTGTCTAGGATGCTGTCACTATCTGCACGCTGGGAATCGGGACGGCGTTTGGAGAGTCGATTCTGGATAATACTCCTCGCCACGCCACCATCGTCAGCAGAGAGACCAGCGAATTGCTCCGCATTGAACAGAGAGAGTTCAAGAGCCTATGGGAGGTGAGAGAGAGGAAGAGAGAGACACACAATTCAAATTCTGAAGTGGTTCATGCTCTGGCCACAAGATGGCTGTCCACTGTTAATACCAGGCCTCCAGTACAGTCCTGTTTGTGTGAGCTTGTGGAACCTGCTGTCATTTTCACTGCCTGGGGGCATTGGGATGATACATGCTACAACTGAACCAGTCATCATGTGTGTGAGTGTTTTTGAGCATGGGGAGGGGGGGGGGGGGTCTTTAAAGTGTCCAGTAGTTGATAGGGAGAGAGGAGGAGTAGGATGTGGAGGAAGTATAGCACTAGTGGGCTAAGAGTGTTTTTGTCTCTGTGCTAAGTGCACTCTCCCCCTGGCTGTCTTTCTTCAGCTCTCCCTCTCTCAGCTCTTTCTCTTCTCTGGCATCTATTTTAGGAGTCTAGAGATAGATCAGAGAGAGCGTGTCTGAGGCTGTAGCTCTTACAATGGACATAAAAACCTCAGTGTTTTGATCTTATGTCAAGTGTGTGTGTGTTTGTGTGTGTGTGTTTGATACAGGAAGAGATTAGGATTCATACAGTGTAACAGTGTGAGATATTAGCCTTGGTGCCAGTCTCTTACTGCTGCCATTGTCTTGAAGTAGCATATCACGCTGGTTAAAGGAGAGGAAACCACAAAGTGTCTGAAAGCTAGATCTGTCATAACACCTCCCCAGGGCCAGGTCACACTGACTGAGTCACACCATTTGACAGATGATACAATAGTATTACTACAGGGGCCCAGAGACATGGCTGGACAGGGCCACCACTTTTAACCGATATACTATTATTCTCAACCCCACACAGTCACCCCAGGGTGTGTCAACTTCTGTCTTGTGGAATAAGAGGCGGCAGAGGAAAGGTTAGCCACTCACTTAATGATAAATGTAATCATTATTTGATATTTGTTACAGTACTTTTTCAGTGCTATTTACTTGAGAACATGTTTCTTAGAATTTACACACTAGATAATGGCGCCGGAGGCAAGCAACACCGAAGCATGCATGAGAGCACCAGCTGTTCTGGACAATTGTGCGATCACACTCTCCGTAGCCGATGTGAGCAAGACCTTTAAACATGTAAAAATTCACAAGGCCGCAGGGCCAGATGGTTACCAGGATACTGTACTCAGAGCATGCGTGGACCAACTGGCAAGTGTCTTCACTAATATTTTCAACCACTCCCTGACCGAGTCTGTAATACCTACATGTTTCAAGCAGACCACCATAGTCCCTGTGCCGAAAATCAAGTCAAGAAAGCGAAGGTAACCTACCTAAATGACTACCACCCCGTACGACTCATGTCGGTAGACATGAAATTCTTTGAAAGGCTGGTCATGGCTCACATCAACACCGTCATCCCGGAAACCCTAGAGCCACTCCAATTTGCATAACACCCCAACAGATCCACAGATGATCTGCCACGCTGATCCTGAACACGGGGGCCCCTCAGGGGTGTGTGCTTAGTGCCCTCCAGTACTCCCTTTTCACCCAACACCGCGTGGCCAAGCACGACTCCAACACGACACAAGAGTGGTAGGCCTGATCACTGACAATTATGAGACAGCCTATAGGGAAGAGGTCAGAGACACTGCCAGGACAACAACCTCTCTCTCTCAACGTGAGCAAGACAAAGGAGCTGATCAAGGACTACAGGAAAAGGAGGGCCGTAACACTCCCCCATTCACATCGATGTGGCTGTAGTGGAGCGGGTCGAGAGTTTCAGGTTCCTTGGTGTCCTCATCACCAACAAACTATCATGGTCCGAACACACCAAGACAGTCTTGAAGCGGGCACGACAATGCCTTTTCCCCCTCAGGAGACTGAAAAGATTTGGCATGGGTCCCCAGATCTACAGCTGCACCATCGAGAGCATCCTGACCGGTTGCATCACCCCCTGGTATGGCAACTGCTTGGCATCCGACCATAAGACACTGCAGAGGGTAGTGCTTACAGCCCAGTATATCACCGTGGCCAAGCTTCCTGCCATCCAGGACCTATATACTAGGCGTTGTCAGAGGAAGGCCCAAAAAATGTACAAAGACTATGGTCATCCGAGTCAAACTGTTCTCTCTGCTACTGCGCGGGAAATGGTACCAGAGCGCCAAGTCTAGGACCAAAAGGATCCTTAACAGCTACAACCCCCAAGCCATAAGACTGCTGAACAATTAATCAAATGGCCTCCCTTTGTTTTTACACTGCTGCTACTCGCTGTTTATTATCTGCAGTATGCATAGTCACTTTACCCCTACCTAAATGTACAAATTACCTCGAATAACCTGTACCCCCCCCCACATTGACTCAGTACACACTTGAAGTCGGAAGTTTATATACACCTTAGATAAATACATTTAAACTCCGTTTTTCACAATTGCTGACATTTAATCCTAGTAAAATTCCCTATCTTAGTTAGGATCACCACTTTATTTTAAGAATGTGAAATGTCAGAATAATAGTAGAGAGAATGTTTTATTTCTTTCATCACATTCCCAGTGGGTCAGAAGTTTACATACACTCAATTAGTATTTGGTAGCATTGCCTTTAAATTGTTTAACTTGGATCAAATATTTCAGGTAGCCTTCCACAAGCTTCCCACAATAAGTTGGGTGAATTTTGGCCCATTCTTCCTGACAGAGCTGGTGTAACTGAGTCAGGTTTGTAGGCCTCCTTGCTCGCACACGTTTTTTCAGTTCTGCCCACAAATGTTCTATAGGGTTGAGGTCAGGGCTTTGTGATGGCCACTCCAATACCTTGACTTTGTTGTCCTTAAGCCATTTTGCCATAACTTTGGAGGTATGCTTGAGGTCATTGTCCATTTGGAAGACCCATTTGAGACCAAGCTTTAACTTCCTGACTGATGTCTTGAGATGTTGCTTCAATATATCCACATAATTTTATTTTCTCATGATGCCATCTATTTTGTGAAGTGCACCAGACCCTCGTGCAGCAAAGCAACCCCACAACATGATGCTGCCACCCCCGTGCTTCATAGTTGGGATGGCGTTCTTCGGCTTGTAAGTCTCCCCCAAACATATTGATGGTCATTACGGCCAAACAGTTCTATTTTTGTTTGTGTTTTTTGTTTCATCAGAACAGAGGACATTTTACCAAAAAAGTACAATCTTTGTCCCCATGTGCAGTTGCAAACCGTAGGCTGGCTTTTTTATGGTGGTTTTGGAGCAGTGGCTTCTTCCTTGCTGAGCGGCCTTTCAGGTTATGTCGATATAGAACTCGTTTTACTGAGGATATAGATACTTTTGTACCCGTTTCCTCCAGCATCTTCACAAGGCACTGAGTTTGAAGGTAGGCCTTGAAATACATCAACAATTAGCCTATCAGAAGCTTCTAAAGCCATTACATCATTTTCTGGAATTTTCCAAGCTGTTTAAAGGGACAGTCAACATAGTGCATGTAAACTTCTGACCTACTGGAATTGTGATACTGTGAATTATATGTGAAATAATCTGTCTGTAAACAATTGTTGGAAAAATGACTTGTGTCATGCACAAAGTAGATGCCCTAACCGACTTGGCAAAACTATAGTTTGTTAACAAGAAATTTGTGGAGTGGTTGAAAAACGAGTTATAATGATTCCAACCTAAGTGTATGTAAACTTCTGACTTCGACTGTATATAGCGTTGTTATTGTCGTTTTCTTTTATTTGTTGCTTTAGTTTATTAGGTCAATATTTTCTTAACTCTGTTTTATTTTAAACTGCGTTGTTGGCTAAGGGCTTGTAAGTAAGCATTTCACGGTAAGGTATTCGGCACATGTGACAAATACATTTGATTTGAATGGTCTTTGCCTAATAATTACATTATAGTAACATTTTGGTTTCTTTGGGATTCTCTGAAACAAATGCTTTCTGTCTATCATTCTTCCGTCTCTCTCTCACACACTCACACTCTCTCTCTCACACACACTCTCCCCCTTTCTCTCGCTCTCTGAAAAGCTGTGATTGTCGTGGCAACCTCTGCTTGGTCGGGCGCTTGGCTCATTTAGAGAGACGCTAAGAACTGGAGCGCTGTTTCAAAGAGGACTGAGTGTGTGTGTGTGAGAGGAGACCTCTGGGGTAGTCCTGTGTGATGTGGATTACAGGAGCCGTGGGCACCTCTTAGGAGATCTTCCCAGCCGTAGAGCTTAGAGAAGACCCTGGGTGAGTTTAGTCGTGTGTGTGTGTGTGTGTGTGTGTGTGTGTGTGTGTGTGTGTGTGTGTGTGTGTGTGTGTGTGTGTGTGTATTCATTCATGACTTGATAGAAAATACAAACACCCGGTAAAGTCTGTTATGATTTTGGTGCAGATGTGATTAATCAGCTGATTGTTGTGTGTGTGTGTGTGTGTGTGTGTGTGTGTCAGCAGGTTCCTGAATGTTAAAGGGCCTCTCTTCCTGTGTGTGTGTTTTGGCAGACTCCTGAAGGCATGGGCTTGCCTGGTAATGACTTAAGAGACGTTAGAGTTCAGAATGACATAATACCGGAGAACGTTTGTAAGTTTATCCATGTGTGTGTTGCGCAATCAGGCAGGGTTAAGGAAATCAAGCAATCTGCAATATTTGTCTTGAAATATGGATATGAACACAAGAGCGAGTTGGGCTGATATAGGGCTGTTACGGTGACCGTCTTACCTCCACACCGGCAGCCACGAGTCATGACCGCAGTCAAATTCTACATGACCGTTGAGTCACAGTAGCCAGGCTTCTCCAAAACTGTCCTCTGGTGCCGCGGATGGTCATTAGTCCCCAACAAACTTGCTAACCGGCCTATTTATTGCCTTACCACCTCACGCCATTTGCACACACTGTACAGTGCCTTGCGAAAGTATTCGGCCCCCTTGAACTTTGCGACCTTTTGCCACATTTCAGGCTTCAAACATAAAGATATAAAACTGTATTTTTTTGTAAAGAATCAACAACAAGTGGGACACAATCATGAAGTGGAACGACATTTATTGGATATTTCAAACTTTTTTAACAAATCAAAAACTGAAAAATTGGCCGTGCAAAATTATTCAGCCCCTTTACTTTCAGTGCAGCAAACTCTCTCCAGAAGTTCAGTGAGGATCTCTGAATGATCCAATGTTGACCTAAATGACTAATGATGATAAATACAATCCACCTGTGTGTAATCAAGTCTCCGTATAAATGCACCTGCACTGTGATAGTCTCAGAGGTCCGTTAAAAGCGCAGAGAGCATCATGAAGAACAAGGAACACACCAGGCAGGTCCGAGATACTGTTGTGAAGAAGTTTAAAGCCGGATTTGAATACAAAAAGATTTCCCAAGCTTTAAACATCCCAAGGAGCACTGTGCAAGCGATAATATTGAAATGGAAGGAGTATCAGACCACTGCAAATCTACCAAGACCTGGCCGTCCCTCTAAACTTTCAGCTCATACAAGGAGAAGACTGATCGAGATGCAGCCAAGAGGCCCATGATCACTCTGGATGAACTGCAGAGATCTACAGCTGAGGTGGGAGACTCTGTCCATAGGACAACAATCAGTCGTATATTGCACAAATCTGGCCTTTATGGAAGAGTGGCAAGAAGAAAGCCATTTCTTAAAGATATCCATAAAAAGTGTTGTTTAAAGTTTGCCACAAGCCACCTGGGAGACACACCAAACATGTGGAAGAAGGTGCTCTGGTCAGATGAAACCAAAATGGAACTTTTTGGCAACAATGCAAAACGTTATGTTTGGCATAAAAGCAACACAGCTGAACACACCATCCCCACTGTCAAACATGGTGGTGGCAGCATCATGGTTTGGGCCTGCTTTTCTTCAGCAGGGACAGGGAAGATGGTTAAACTTGATGGGAAGATGGATGGAGCCAAATACAGGACCATTCTGGAAGAAAACCTGATGGAGTCTGCAAAAGACCTGAGACTGGGACGGAGATTTGTCTTCCAATAAGACAATGATCCAAAACATAAAGCAAAATCTACAATGGAATGGTTCAAAAATAAACATATCCAGGTGTTAGAATGGCCAAGTCAAAGTCCAGACCTGAATCCAATCGAGAATCTGTGGAAAGAACTGAAAACTGCTGTTCACAAATGCTCTCCATCCAACCTCACTGAGCTCGAGCTGTTTTGCAAGGAGGAATGGGAAAAAATTTCAGTCTCTCGATGTGCAAAACTGATAGAGACATACCCCAAGCGACTTACAGCTGTAATCGCAGCAAAAGGTGGCGCTACAAAGTATTACCTTAAGGGGGCTGAATAATTTTGCACGCCCAATTTTTCAGTTTTTGATTTGTTAAAAAAGTTTTAAATGTCGTTCCACTTCATGATTGTGTCCCACTTGTTGTTGATTCTTCACAAAAAATACAGTTTTATATCTTTATGTTTGAAGCCTGAAATGTGGCAAAAGGTCGCAAAGTTCAAGGGGGCCGAATACTTTCGCAAGGCACTGTGTGTGTGTGTGTGTGTGTGTGTCAGAGTCTTGTGTATCGGTGGCAGGGAAGTAAGGCGCAGGAGAATCAAACTTAATGAAATGTAGTTGTTTAATGACTGTAAACAAAACATAACTCCAACACTAATGAATCATAATAAAACAAAATGGAGGACGAGGACCCGTCGCGCACCAATACAAACAACACAAAAACTGAACAACAAACAATCTCCGACAAAGACATGAGGGGAAACAGAGGGTTAAATACACAACAGGTAATGAACGGGATTGAAACCAGGTGTATAGGAAGACAAGACAAAACCAATGGAAAATGAAAAATGGATCAATGATGGCTAGAAGACCGGTGACGTCGATCGCAGAGCACCGCCCGAACAAGGAGAGACCTTGACTTCGGCAGAAGTCGTGACACTGTGTGTGTTTAGATATAGAGAGATAGATAGATACAGTTGAAGTCGGAAGTTTACATACACTTAGGTTGGAGTCATTAAAACTATTTTTTCAACCACTCCACAAATTTCTTGTTATCAATCTATAGTTTTGGCAAGTCTGTTAGGGCATCTACTGTGTGCATGACAAAAGTAATTTTTCCAACAATTGTTTACAGACAGATTATTTCACATATAATTCACAGTATCACAAATGAGGTAGGTCAGAAGTTTACATACACTATGTTGACTGTGCCTTTAAACAGCTTGGAAAATTCCAGAAAAAAATGTCATGGCTTTAGAAGCTTCTGATAGGCTAATTGACATAATTTGAGTCAATTGGGGGTGTACCTATGAATGTATTTCAAGGCCTACCTTCAAACTCAGTGCCTCTTTGCTTGACATCATGGGGAAATCAAAAGAAATCAGCCAAGACCTCAAAAGAAATTGTAGACCTCCCCAAGTCTGGTTCATCTTTGGGAGCAATTTCCAAATGCCTGAAGGTACCACGTTCATCTATACAAACAATAGTACACAAGTATAAACACCATGGGACCACGCAGCCGTCAAACCGCTCAGGAAGGAGATGCGTTCTGTCTCCTAGAGATGAACGTACTTTAGTGCGAAAAGTGCAAATCAATCCTAGAACAACAGCAAAGGACCTTGTGAAGATGCTGGAGGAAACGGGTACAAAAGTATCTATATCCTCAGTAAAACGAGTCCTATATTGACATAACCTGAAAGGCCGCACAGTAAGGAAAAAGCCACTGCTCCAAAACCGCCATAAAAAAGCCAGACTACGGTTTGCAACTGCACATGGGGACAAAGATCATACTTTTTGGAAAAATGTCCTCTGGTCTGATGAAACAAAAATAGAACGGTTTGACCATAATGACCATCGTTATGTTTGGAGGAAAAATGGGGAGGCTTGCGAGCCGAAGAACACCATCCCAACCGTGAAGCACTGGGGTGGCAGCATCATGTTGTGGGGGTGCTTTGCTGCACGAGGGACTGGTGCACTTCACAAAATAGATGGCTTCATGAAAAAATAAAATGATGTGGATATATTGAAGCAACATCTCAAGACATCAGTCAGGAAGTTAAAGCTTGGTTGCAAATGGTTCTTCTAAATGGACAATGACCCCAAGCATACTTCCAAAGTTGTGGAAAAATGGCTTAAGGACAACAAAGTCAAGGTATTGGAGTGGCCATCACAAAGCCCTGACCTCAAATCCTATAGAACATTTGTGGGCAGAACTGAAAACGCGTGTGTGAGCCAGAAGGTCTACAAACCTGACTCAGTTACACCAGCTCTGTCCGGAGGAATGGGACAAAATTCACCCAACTTATGGAAGCTTGTGGAAGGCTACCCGAAACGTTTGAACCAAGTTAAACAATTGAAAGGCAAAGCTACCAAATACTAATTGAGTGACCCACTGGGAATGTGATGAAAGAAATAAAAGCTGAAATGTATTATTCTGTCTACTATTATTCTGACATTTCACATTCATAAAGTGGTGATCCTAACTGACCTGAGACAGGGAATTTATATTAGGTTTAAATTTCAGGAATTATGAAAAACGAAGTTTCAATGTATTTGGCTAAGGTGTATATAAACTTCCGACTTCAACTGTAGATTGCTGGCTATGTGTGTGTGACCAAAAATATGTATTTGAGTGTTGACTGGCCACTATTTGAAAGAGGATCCCAGCTTTCTCATGCTGCTATATTTTAAAGTTAAGCACATGAATCTGCTTTACAACCAGGCTACCAACCTGGCATATGTAAAATAATGCCATGGGAAATATAAGCAAATCTTGTCTGCTAAATCAACTAGTGTAGCCCACAGCCATATGGCATAGCCAGATCATGGCCTAACATAAGGACGACAGAATATGCTATGCTATTCTACTGAAATAGGCAAGATTTTTCTTCATATCATGTTGTTGTTTCTTTAGACCTGCCTAAAATAAATAATGGATTTATTGTGACGGTGTCAGATATATTACATGGATTTATTGCACATTTTAAAGTTTAGATGTTCCAAAGGTCCGCATCAGTGGCTTATAGTCTATGTGTGGAAGGCCTGAGATGCTAAACGTGTTTTATGTTAATTAACGGGCGATTACCGCGAGACCGACAGTTATTTGCATGACAGTTACCGACTGACAAAAATGAATGGCGGCAGCAGCCCTAGGCGCTAACACACACTTGCTAAACACTCCACTGCACTCTGTTGTCCTTGCTGTACTCATTGACCCTGATTAGAATACAGCCTCGTGCATGTGTGTGTTTGTTAGGTCATTTGAGATGTTCCACATGTAAACGGTCCCTAGGTGACAACGGGCTTTGTTTTGAGGGAAGGTTGTAGGCTGTGTGTGCCGGCGTACGTGCGCGTGCTCGTTCGAAAGGGGAAAGGGAAGGCGGGAGGGGGGATACCTAGTCAGTTGTACAACTGAATGCCTTCAACTGAAATGTGTCTTCCGCATTTAACCTAACCCCTCTGAATCGGGGGGGGGGGGGGGGCTGCCTTAATGGAATGTGTGGGTAAGGGGGGTGGAGCTACTCAGGGTCATATATTGATCTAATGACCAGAGCGTGGCTTTTTTGGCATTTTATTTGGATCCCCATTAGCTGTTGCAGTGGCGGTAGCTACTCTTCCTGGATTCCACACGAAACATAAAACAGACAACATTATTCATATACATTCAGCATATACATACAACATATTCATATACATACAGCGTGTACATACACATGTGTTTTTGTGAAGTGGTGAGTAAGGCTCTAGAGCCCTGTTCAGATTAATGGTAATGGAGGGTCAGACAGACGAGGTGAGTGTGTGTGTGTGTGTGTTTATCGATTACGATGACTAATCCTGCGTGCGTTGTGTTGTAGAAGTACCGTCAGTGTATGGCTGGACTTCTGGCCCCTCCATATGGAGCCATGGAGAGTGGATCCAACAATGATCGTGAGTAACTACAATGCAGTTGACTGTATAATCTAAAGATAGCATATTACACATATCACCATGGTGATAACTCTGTCTCCCTTCTCCCTCAGGGCTGGCAGACAAAGATAGTCTAGGTTCCAATACTCTCAGCCTCATGAACAAGTCTCTCAACAAGGTAAGATGGGCCCGTGTCAATGTTATACCGTGACGGTAATATCCCTTATCGTGCTCAACTAAACCCAAACTACTGTCTTTTAAAATCTGTATACAGTGTAAGACTTTAAGCTGCAGTGTGTGTGTGTGTGTGTGTATTCTAAAAGTGTTCACACAACCAAACACGCAGGCACACACACACACACACACACACCGCTACCTCTGTAGTTATGCTAATGAAAGGTAATTCATGTACACAGAACAAAAGGTACCATCTGCCCAATTATGATGCCCTCTTTTGTAGTTCTGAGCTGTGGTAGAAGTAGCTCTCTGTGTGGGTGTGATTTGGGTTTTTCTCCTATTTTCTCACCTTTCATTCATGGCTCCACCATCGCAGACAGCAGTTGTGTGGTTGCTATGGAAACTGGGAGTGTTACGATAGGTTGGGTGGTTGTGATTCACGTCTTAGCGGGTATATAGTAAATGTGAGGGGGATGGGCGGGGCTTTTGTTGCCAGGGGCATGAAATGAAAGCCCCCTGGATTTCTCTGCACATCCTTTAAATGATTCAAACCTGGAGGCTGAGACTCTCACTATGATTGTTACTGTCTAGCTAGTGCTGACGGAAGTATGGTGTTCCTGTGTGACGTCTCTAGGTTCAGTCAGAGAGGCTTCAGCGAGGGGGGAAGGTGATGCGGAACGCCATCCTCTCCAGAGCACCCCACATGATCAGAGACAGGAAGTACCACCTCAAGACATACAGGTGTGGGTGTGCATGTGTTTCAATGGCGTGCGGTCAAGGTCGGTGGCTGGGTGAGCACAGGCTGTTATGAAAGCCAGATTTACTCAAATAAACCTTGATGAAGTTCCCCAGGCAACAGATAGCTCCAACAACACAGACTATTAACCCGAAATTGACAAAAATGGTCACCAAATGTAAATACCATTGTAACCAAGATACACAAGCGATAGCTCTGATGGTGGTATATCTCATATCAGCCGAGAAAAGGGCACACTGCTCAGCTCCGCTCAAGCCATAGATCGATGTGGTTTCCACAGTTACATCTGATAGGTGGCACCAAAAAACGACTCAAAACGTCAGTGTCATCAAAACAAATAAATCAAATGCATTGAAAGGGATTCTATTCTCAGGAAGTAGCCTCACCCTCAACAGCAGCCTAACCCTTAAATTGTAAAGGAAAATGCACTTAGGCCTACCTTTACTTTGAAACAAAGTCAGTTCGTCTGGCGAACCTCTCGGTGACAGCGTTGGAGAAGTCACAGCAGAACTCCATGTCCGTTACTTGACTTTTCTGCCTTCGTGGTTGTAGTGTAGTTGGTCGCATTCGTCTTGCAGAAGCCAAAATGCAGAAGCCAAAATTGAATGGCGGGAGAAGCCCCTTTCCCACTACGGCCACAAAGCAAAAGTGAATGTAGGGATGTCAAACTTCAGCCCCTATGGACGCTTTAGTCTAGATTAATTATGTAATTACACTAATTTCCCTATGGTGGACAGAACGTGTTACTACATTACAAATGTTTTTACCACACAAGAATGACAGGAAATACACATCCTTTCTACCCCATATTGGTGATGTTAGTATTAGAGTTTATAGTCATCGCGATCTTACAAAATCAATTGCTTAAAACCGGCCAATATCTTTGGTTTAGTACAAGTGTTTTTGTCGTCCGCGCCAGTCCGTAGTGGGACTTGGAACGTAGCTGTCATTTTCAGACCATTGTGGCTCGAATTCATGGTTTTGAGGGTTAAGCTATCATTCAAATGAAAGTCAACCCCTGTCGTTATTTAGAAATTAACGTGAGGTGGTGATTCATTGAAATGATCCAGTCAAAAAAGTGTGGTTTCCTTTTCAGGATTGGCCATTTACCTAAATAATTTTCTCACAGATACTGTGTAAATTGACAAATGGGGATGACAAGTTGTCACCTATCGACACATACATTTAGTATACCGAAGTTTATTGAGGTTTTTCCTGATAGAAGAGGGCCAAACGGTTATTGCCCCAGTTCCATTGTTATTGCCCCAGTTCCATTGAATTGTCCAATTCACACACTTATCAAGAGAACATCGCTGGTCATCCCTACTGCATCTGATCTGGCAGACTCACTAAACACAAATGCTTCATTTGTAAATTATTTCTGAGTGTTGGAGTGTGACCCTGGCTAGCCGTTAACTTAAAAAAAGAAAATTGGGCTCTCTGGTTTGCTTAATATAAGGAATTTGAAATAATTAATAATTTTACTTTTGATACTTAAGTACATTTTAGCAATTCCATTTACTTTTCATACTTAAGTATTTTACTTGAGTCATTTTTTTAAAGGTATCTTTACTTTTACACAAGTATGACAACTTAGTACTTTTTACATCCCTGCCAAGTGGACAGGACAGTGGAGTCAGGGAAATCGAAAGGGGGAGAGCATACGTCACCAGCTTCATTAGGAAACGTATTTGGTGACGTTGTCCCCACAGTAAAGGTTCGCTTCTTCCCCTTCATCTAAATCAAGTTTAGTGATCGCTATATGTACAAAAAAAGTCAGTCAGCGCAACAAAATATACCTTCCAGCGCCATTCTGATTCTAGTCGAAACATGGCGCTGTGCTTCGTGCATATATTATAACAACATGTTGTGCCTTTGTTGTTCATTTCGGTGTTCAGCTGTTTTTTTTTCTCTCCAATTGTTCGCTCGCACATAAAAAATACACGAGGCAAGTTGAAGTTTGGTAGCTGAAGTCTAAGCCTCTTCGTTGGGGATTGGTCAACTGTAAGGGTGGGAACTATGAATGGGATTTTTCAATTAAGTGTTTGTTAGTGCCAGCTGCTTGGCTGGCTAGCTAGACTAGCAGCATAGGCTTACTCGTGCAGAGAAAGCAAGCAAGCAAGCCAACCAACTGACCTAAAGACCTGTACAACTTTTTAATCGAAAAGCATAATAAAACCGAAGTAAAATGTTTGGTAGCAAGGCCCAGCTAGCTAGCTATTGTTAACACACAGGGAGTATGCGAGCACAGTCGTGTGCTTACGCCTTGCCGAGTTCTGCTAGGAGTTCTGCTAGAACCTAGTTCTGCTAGAACCTAGTCTGCAGTCGCCCTCCCCCGGTGATGGCAAAAAGCAGATGTTTCTGGTTTTCAGGGATACCGTATTTTCAACCAAACTTACATTTCCCCTAAAGAAAGAAAAAAGTAAACACCTGCTACGTTAGGTTAGCAGTGGCCTTAAGTGCTTGTGCACATACATACAGTACAGTATGCATGCTTGTGTTACTTTATTGTCACGCTGTGTGTGTGTGTGTGTTTGTCTTGCAGGCAGTGTTGTGTAGGTACAGAGCTGGTAGACTGGCTGGTGCAGCAGAGTACCTGTGTACACACTCGCTCTCATGCTGTAGGGATGTGGCAGGCTCTGCTGGAGGAGGGAGTACTGAACCACGGTGAGACTACACTGCCCTCTGCTGGACACAGCACTTTCAAAGTTATTTAACCAGTTCATGACATATAGGGAGAATCTCAATTGCATTCCCTCCTCACATCCTCTCTTCTCGACCTCCTTCTCAAAACCCATTGGATGAAAAAGTTAGTTCCCTCCCCTTGGACTTTTTCCAGCTTTCCCACTATGTTGGGTCAGTGATTTACTTACCGTTTGTGTGTGTGTGTGTGTGTGTGTGCCTCCCCCCAGTGGACCAAGAGTTGGGTTTCCAGGACAAGTACCTGTTCTACCGTTTCCTTGACGACGAGGAGGAGGACACCCCGTTGCCTAGCGAGGAGGAGAAGAGAGAGAGTGAGGAAGAGCTTCCTGAGACCATCCTCTTCCTTGCCCAGATAGGACCTGACGCCCTGCTGCGCATGATCCTCCGCAAACCGTCAGTACCACACACAGACACACACACACACACACACACGCTAAACACTCAAACATGCGTTTGATCTAATAAATTGAATTTGAAATGTAATGTAAATCTCTCTCTGTCTCTCTAGTCCTGGTCAGAGGACAGGTGATGATCTGGAGATCATCTATGATGAGCTGCTTCACATCAAGGCCTTATCCCACCTCTCCAACACTGTGAGTCTAGACTCTTTTCATTTCGGCAAAGCCATGTTGCTCTGACGAGCTCATAGTAGTAGTCCCAAATGCTAAAATGAACTGTCTTTATTTATTTTGCAGGTGAAGAGGGAGCTGGCCAGCGTTCTGATATTTGAGTCCCACGCCACTGCAGGAACCGTGTGTAAGTCCTGCTCTCACGTCCATACTGTGTGTGTGTGTGTTTTAGGGACACACGTTAAGTTGTCTCTTCTCCTTCCAGTGTTTAACCAGGGTGAGGAGGGCACATCCTGGTACATCATCCAGAAGGGCTCTGTCAATGTGGTCATCTACGGCAAGGTAGGACTTGTGTGTGTTCATGTATTTTTGTCTATGGAAATATTTTCACATGATTTATGGGCCTACACCAGATGATACTTAGAAAACTGGTTCTGACCAACAATAATGCTGCTACATACAACAGCTGGCTTGTATACCCCTGGGGAGACCTGTGTCACAGTTTTGGAAACTGACTCTGCTCATCATAAGTCGTCACAGTGAATGACTAGTTTAAGGGTCTCAGATTACACACACACACACACACACACACACACACACACACAGTTCGATTGGTCAGAATATTCATTCATGCGAGCACTTCTCTAGCTGTCTGATACGTCTGTTTTTTTAACCGCGTGTGTTTCTCACCAGGGTGTGGTGTGTACCCTGCACGAGGGAGATGACTTTGGGAAGCTGGCACTGGTGACAGACTCGGCTCGAGCTGCCTCCATCGTCCTCAGAGAAGACAACTGTCACTTCCTCCGAGTGGACAAGGAAGACTTCAACAGGATACTCAGGGTAGAGTTTAATACTGTACCAAATATTTGTTTTATAAACTAACCCAAGACAGACCACATCCTGTCGTTTCCAGTGGGAGCAAATTCATCACAGTGGGCAGAACAAGAAAGGCGTTGGGCAAAGCCAAGCACGAGCTAGTCAGACCCTCGTGGCGTGTTCTATGTGTTTTGCATATTTCCATTAGGAATAACTAAATGCGCCCTTGCACTCCTAAACAACTAAGTGTTTTGAGACTTTGGCAAAGGGTACAAAACTACAAAACTTAGTCCACTCCAAAACTTAGTCCACTTAGTCCACTTTGCAGTTTTGGGAACAGAAAACTCAATTGAGATCAAATGTTTCATTGATGAGAAAATGAGTCATCAACCTTTTTGGTGGTGAGTGGAAATGCCAACTGGATGCTCCAGATTTATACGTCCGGTCTAGTTGTTCTGTGACTGTACTGTTTGCTACAGTGTGCAATACTGGACCGTACTGTCATTGACTTTAGGACGTGGAGGCGAATACAGTGCGCCTGAAGGAGCATGAGCAGGCTGTGCTGGTCCTGGAGAAGAGTCCCAGAGCCTCTACTCTGGGAAACATCAAGTACACTGTGATGTCTGGAACCCCTGAGAAGATCCTAGACCACTTCCTGGAGACCATGAGGATGGACACACACCACGCTGACCCAGGTACACACACACACCTAGCTTCCACACAACCAGGTAGAGATACACTGTGAGTTGCCAGGGTTGAGGAGCTGGTACAGGACTGGATGATGGGTTGGTGGATATGAATGAATATCTGTTTTCTAATATTATTCCCTTTCTTCCTCTTTTCTCTTTCTCTCTTTTTCTCTCCCCCATCCCCCCCTCTCAGATCCTGCGGTAGATGACTTTGTCCTCATGCACTGTGTCTTCATGCCTAACAGCCAGTTCTGCCAGCTGCTCATGGCACAATATCCTTTTTCTCCTTCCAACTCTCTTCTCTTTCACTCCATTCTTCTCTCCTCTCGCTTTCTCCCTCTCCTTGTTTCTCTTTCCCTCCCGTTTCTCTTCTTGGCATATTCAGTAGACTACATATATGTTACAGTAATGTTATACATTGCCCTTTTGTCTCGGGGCACCCGAGTGGCGCAGCGGTCTAAGGCGCTGCATCTCAGTGCTTGAGGCGTCACTACAGACACCCTGGTTCGAATCCAGGCTGTATTACAACCGGCTGTGATTGGGAGTGCCATTGGGCGGCGCACAATTGGCCCAGCGTTGTCCGGGTTTGGCTGGTGTAGTTAGTTATTGTAAATAAGAATTTGTTCTTAACTAACTTGCCTAGTTAAATATGGTAGTAGGTGCCAGGTGCACCGGTTTGTGTCAAGAACTGCAACTCTGTTGTGTTTTTCACACTCAACAGTTTCCTGTCTGTATCAAGAATGGTCCACCACCCAAAGGACATCCAGCCAACACAGCTGTGGCAAGCATTGGAGTCAACCTGGCTAGCATCCCTGTGGAACGCTTTCAGCACCTTGTAGACTCCATGCCCCCGAAGAATTGAGACTGTTCTGAGGGCAAAGGGAGAGGGGTGCAACTCAATATTAGGAAGGTGTTTCTAATGTGTGGGTACACTCACTGTAGTTGTGCTATATCTTTAACCCTGTGTGTACCTACCATGCGGTGGCTCCCCCGGGTTCGGAGCAGGAGAGGTTGGAGTACGCTGTGACCTCTAAAAGACGAGTCCTCAATCTGGCCCTGCGCTGGGCGGCAGTACACGCACACCATCTACAGGAGGAGCAAGCAGCACTCACATTCCTGGAGGTACACACGCACACGCACACACACACACACACACACACACACACACACACACACACACACACACACACACACACACACACACACACACCTGAGGAGTTGTCTGAGTCTGTGTGTTTCTCTCTGTAGGAGCTGTATGGGAGTGTGTCCAGTGACTCACGGATCCTCAGAGCTCTGAAAGACTTTGTACCCGACTTGGAGAAGGTCGTCAAACTACAGTATGTAAACCCTGACCTCTAACCCCAAACCTTGTTTGTTTAGCAACAAAACCGAAGCGTGCGTAAAACAGACGGGGTTGGCTTAGATTGTTGTCAGCATGTCAACGATATTTAGTCTCCAAATGTTTATTGAAAAATGAAATACATTTGCACAATGTGCACGTGTTGTCTCAAATGCATCGTGACAGTTGTTGGTTAGCTAGCTAGCGAGTTTTAGCCATATTAGCATTGACATGAAATCAGTCAAAACACCTCAAAACAAGACATGGTATCAAGAACAAGCTGAAACGAGCTGAAATGAGTCACTTACGATTCCCCACGTGGCAGCGTCTTGTCGTTGTTGCCAGGAATCACGACAATCACGACAACACACAGGTTCCTGCCCCATTGAAGCGTGCACTTTGTTTTTGTGACGTCGGCAAACCCATCCATATCAAGACAATGCATTAATACATACACGTCTGTTCTCTTGTTTCTGTTCTTCAGTTCAGAAGAGGCCAAATTGAAAAAGGTACACACAGACTATGTTTGCTGGTGGTGTCTGTGTGTGTGTGTGTGTCTGTAAAAGTGTGTGATGTGTCGTTTTTATCTCTGTGGCCTGTTTCAGCAGAAGGTCCTTCTTAGAGAGTTCAGCAACGGAGACGAGAGACTAGCGAAGAAACAACCCATCAGGAACTGTGACGAAAGTGAGTGTGTGTTTGTGTAAAAGAATGCGTCTTTCTGCACATTTTTATTAAAAACATGTTAAAAACGTGTGTGTGTGTGTGTGTGTAGTCCTGTTGAAGGTGTACTGCAGTGACCATACCTATACCACCATCCGGGTTGCCGTGGCAGCCACAGGGAGAGAGGTGACCAGTGCTGTGGCTGACAAACTGGCCTCAAACGATGACCTACTATTGGTCCACCTCAGCTCCGCAGGCGGTGAGGAGCCAATCACATCTAACTTCATTCATAGTGAACAAAAAATATAAATGCAACATGCAACAATTTCAGCGATTGTTTTTTACTGAGTTACAGTTCATAGAAGGAAATCAGTCAATTTAAATAAATAAATTGGGCCCAAATCTATGGATTTCACATGACTGGGCTGGGGCGCAGCCATGGGTGGGCCTGGGAGGGTATAGGCCCACCCACTGGGGAGCCAGTGGGCCAGTCAGAAGAAAAAAAATCCCCACAAAAGGGCTTTATTACAGACAGAAACACTCAGACCATTCCACAAGTGAAGAAGCCGGATGTGGAGGTCCTGGGCTGGTGTGGTTACACGTGGTCTGCGGTTGTGAGGCAGGTTGGACATACTGCCAAATTCTCTAAAACGATGTTGGAGGCAGCTTATGGTAGAGAAATTAACATTACATTCTCTGGCAACAGCTCTGGTGGACATTCCTCCATGCCAATTGCACGATCCCTGAAAACTTGAGACATCTGTGGCATTGTGTTGTGTGACACAACTGCACATTTTAGAGTGGCCTGTTGCTGTCCACAGCTCAAGGTGCACCTGTGTAATCTGTGTGATCATGCTGTTTAATCAGATTCTTGATATGCCTCATCTGTCAGGTGGATTGATTATCCTGGCAAAGTAGAAATGCTCACTAACTGTGATGTAAACAAATTACTGCACAGCATTTGAGAGAAATGTGTTTTTTGTATCTATGGAACATTTCTGGGATCAGTTATTCCAGCTCACAAAACATGGGACCAACACTTTACATGTTGCGTTTAATATTTTTGTTCAGTATACGTATCATTTATTACTGTCATTTTATATTCCAACGTGTGTGTTCTCCTGTACAGAGAAGCAGATGCTGAAGCCCAATGATGTGTCCGTATTCTCCACTCTGAGCATCAACGGGCGTATGTTCGCCTGTCCCAGGGACCAGCTGAATGCTCTGGTGAGAGAGAATGGGGACTAGAAATATGGCAATATGTTGTATTTGAGCCACAACCATACTGTACATCAGGGAGCATCAACTAGATTCAGCCGTGGGCCGATTAAAAAAATAAATAAAAAATTAAGTTTTATTCTTGAGCGGATGGTCACTTGGCCAGAACATAATTACAAATCATTTGTAGGCTGCAAATTGACCGCAAGAAGCCCAAACAGATGTAATATTTGACTAAAACATAATAATTTCAATCCTTGCTTACATTTGTATACGATCACATATACAGTACTTCTCTATTATGCGTGGGAATACTTTGGAAAAGATTTACAAAATGAACATCACTTGGCGCTGATTTGCTGGTGTTTTTAACAGTATTATATGTCCAACAATAAATACAATCATTTGCTCAGAACTTGAGGGGTCAAATAAAGTCACCGGCGTGCCAAATTCGGGCCTGCGGGCCACCAGTTGGGGAACCCTGCTTAACATCATAGTGTCGTGTAGACAATAACCTAATGTGTGTGTGTGTGTGTGTCAGACCCCTCTCCCAGACCAGGAGGGGCCCTCAGCGGGGTCCATGTCCAGTTTTGAGCTGATGAGTTCTAAAGACCTGGCCTACCAGATGACCCTGTATGACTGGGAACTCTTCAGCTGCGTGCACGAGGTAGACACACACACACACACACACACACACACACACACACACACACACACACACACACACCCTTTCTGAGACAAGAGAACCAACCTGCTCTATTTCTTTCTGTACACCTGAACTCTATAATATGTGTCCCTTCTCCTCCCTGCTGCAGCATGAGCTGTTGTACCACACGTTTGGCCGTCAGAGCTTCAGGAGAACCACCGCCAACCTGGACCTCTTCTTACGCAGGTCTGATTTTGAATCGAACATGATTTCGAAGTAACCTCTATGACATTTTTTTTCCCTAGGCAGGTTGTTGGTACATGTTACAGTGTGTTATTTGACCCTCGTGGGATTGTGTGGTCGTGGTCAGGTTCAACCAGGTGCAGCTGTGGGTTGTGACAGAGGTGTGTCTGTGTGGTCAGCTCAGCAAACGGGTTCAGCTGCTCAAGAAGTTCATCAAGATCGCTGCTCAGTGAGTGTTGCGCACGCAAAACAGTCAAACACTCACTCGTTCTGTAGATGCGCGCGCTTCGTAGAGAGTTGATGGTACGGAAACGCTGCTTCAGTCTCTCACTGAACTTGTTGATGTTGCTTTCTCCAGCTGCCGGGAGTTCAAGAATCTGAACTCGTTCTTTGCCATCATCATGGGTATGAGCAACCCTGCAGTCAGCCGACTCACCCAGACCTGGGAGGTGAACCATGACTACTACTATAGTGTTAAACTACTGACAAATTACAGCTTCTCTATTCGTCCACTAAAAACTAAAGCCATTAAACCTTTCTCTTTCTGTTGGCAGAAACTCCCCAGCAAGTTCAAGAAGTTCTACGCTGAATTTGAAAGCATGATGGTGAGTTGCTCTTCAAAGAACAATTTCCTTTTGACCCCTAAGTGGACAATAAAGTTATTGACCTTTTGAACCGTGGTGTGTGTGTGTGTGTGTGTGTGTGTGTGTGTGTGTGTGTGTGTGTGTGTGTGTGTGTGTGTGTGTGTGTGTGTGTTAACAGGACCCGTCCAGGAACCACCGGGCCTACCGGCTGACCGTCACCAAAATCGAGCCGCCAATCATCCCCTTCATGCCCCTCCTCCTCAAAGGTAAGCCCCGGTTACGATCAGTAGGCAAGCAACGGGCAACCGTTTTCAAACGGAGATCGAGGTGAGAAAGTGAACTCCTCTGTTTCAAACTGTGCTTTTTCTGTTCTCTTCCCAGACATGACTTTCAGTCACGAGGGCAACAAGACATTCATAGACAACATGGTCAACTTTGAGAAGATAGTGAGTATACACAGGCACATTCATAAGATGCTTATAAACTCTTCATTCCACTTGAATGCTGTAGTAATAGAATTAGGTTTTCAGTATCAACAACCTTCATAGAACATTAATACAACATATATATGACATGTGACCACTGGTTTACCCCCCCCCCCCCCTCCCCCCCAGTGGTTCTGTGAGGGCCACGCCACTACATGTAACACTGCTTGTTGTTGTGATTTCCAGCGGATGATAGCAAACACCATCCGGGCAGTGAGACACTGCAGGAGTCAGCCGTTCAGTAAGTCTCTGATCTACAAGTGATCCTTTCAACTGGACCCATAACAATAGGCATTAATAATACAACTCTCTCTCTGCCTCTCTCTGCCTCTCAGACCCTGAGGTGTGTCAGCCCAATAAGAACCACGCGGAGGTGAGGGGTTACGTCAGAAAGCTGTGTGTGATTGACAACCAGCGGACCCTGACAACGCTCTCCTATAGGCTGGAGCCCCGCAGGACCTGAGCCCGCCCACCATCACGGTAGTTACATGTAGAGATCACAGGTAACCTTCATCACTGTGACATGGCTTCATCGGGCTGCTATGACTGCATCTGGAAAACTCAGACCTCTGACATCACATGGAATTCTTAGCCCTCTATGACATCACACAGAACCATCAGCGATGATTAGAGATCCGAGACTCTTGTTAAGTGTAAGGTTACTGTACATCTAGATAGAAAACTGAAAGTACTTAGTGACTGAAAAAAAATCTGATTTAAAAATGAACAACTATAGATTTGAGGTCTTTTTGAGTGATTATCAGTATCCCTTATTGATAATGTGAAAGCAGATGTGAAAAATATGAAGAAAGTATATTGTACCAGTTTCACAAATACCAAGATATTTTACATAGTGTTATAGAGAAGCAAAACCCCTAGCATTGTTAAGCATCGTTCTGAAATCTGTCCTCAAATTCTTGCGTTAAAGCACAACTCATGTAGCATATTGTTATTTCTGTTTAATCAGTCATCCTTCTCAGTTGTGTTCTCGTCATGTACTTTTGTATATGTAGATACAGTATATTTGACTTGTGTCTCTTGTTTTACCTCAGGACCTCATTATGATGTCAGTGTGTTGAGTGTCTAGTCTGTCTGATCTTTAAATAAACAATTATCTAATATAATAATCAAAACATTTGATACTGGCGGTGGTTATTGCTGATTTGGTCACTGTTTTTGTCCGTGAAAGTGATGTCACCCTCTCTGTCCCCAGTTGATGATGTCGTTCCTGGTTGGCCGTGTCACCATGGTCATTCCAGACTGGTGATGTGACTGTCCTCCTCATTCCTGGTGTATGTGGTGGGAGTGTGTTTTTAGTTGCTGAGTGAGTAAGAGATAGGGTTGGTTGTCAGGCTAGAGAATAATCGTTCTCTAGCCCTGTGTCTGACCTGTGTCTGACGTGTGTGTGTGTGCGCGTGTGTGTGTCTGACCTGTGTGTGTGTGTGGGTCTGACCCCCGTGTGTGTTCTGACCTGTGTGTTTTGTATAGAAGCAATGATCCCATGCATTCTCTGGATGCCAGCAGCCTTATTTGACCTGACAGCAAGAGGTCACACACAGAGCATCCACCCGTACATACACTGGGAAAGAAGAGAACAGGCAGGCGAGCAGAATGTGATTAACGCACACTCACACACTCTAATCTCTCGCTCTCTTTCTCGATCCAAGTGTGTGTGTTCTGTAGTCTCACCACAGGGTGTCGCCTCAGCACCTGGCCTGACCGAGGGAGTGAATGAGCTCTTACTACATTTACAGAGAGGCTCTCTGCGGTCTCTCTTTTCATTCTCTCGCTCCCGGAGTCCATTCTGCTATCGGGTGTGTGTGATCAAACGTGTTCTCCCTCCTACCTTTTCTCTCTTTCTCTCCGTTCCGTATCTCTCAGTTTGCTCTGTTTACTCAGAGCGGCTGTCGTCGAGTGTGTGTGCGCGCCAGTATGCCATGTCGTCTCTGAGTTCGTCGTTTGTCCAGATAAAACATGAGGACCTGCGGTTCTATGAGAACTGTGGAGGGGGCAGCTTTGGGAGTGTCTACCGAGCACACTGGATATCTCAGGATAAAGAGGTCGCTGTGAAGAAACTACTCAAGATCGAGACTGAGGTAAGACACACACACGCACAGTCTCACACACACACGCGCACGCACACACACACACACACACACACACACACACACACACACACACACACACACACACACACACACACACACACACACACACGCACGCACGCACGCACGCACGCACGCACGCACACACACACACACACAGTCTCACACACACACACGCACACCCTCAAGCGATTTGGTATACCTTTCCTCCATGCCAGCCGTTTTGATTTGAGAGCTCTCCTGTTTTCTCTCCAGTTGCCTGTGTGTTGATCTTGGTTTCAACATACCTCTCCTCTTCCTCTCATTGTGGAGTACAGTATTGGTTTATAACACAGGCTACTCCCATTGTGTGAGATAAGGTATGGGCTATCTGTCTCTTAGGTGTGTGTATTTTACCCTCTTGTGTAAATACTAAGTTCAGTGATTCCTGACCATATTCTGGGTGATGGACATGGTCCTCCTTTTCTTTTTCCCCCGTTGGCCCTCACAATGAACAAAACACTCTATCCTGCCACACCCCAGTCTGAAGTTGTGACCCAGTATAAATTGGTTCCCGACCCGGCAGAAAACCATGTTATAGCGACCTGGCCTGGCAGTGACACTGTCACTGACTTCTTCCCTCGAGGGCTGAATAACTGTTAGTATATATATATATGCTGGCTGGGGTGCTGCCGATCACATGCCCACGCACAAACGCGTGCCTGAAAAACAGACACATGTATGAGAAACTCTAGCGTTGATGTTTGATTTTTTTTTAAACTCACAAAAAACGGCTGGATCGTGTCACATGATCGTCCTTCATGACTATCCAGTAAGGGGCTGATTTTCTAAGTTGTTTTGTGTTTGAGACGTGGCCTGTTAGGGAGTGGATTGATTGCGTGTTTGCCGTGTCGTCGTTGTGTTCCTAGGTGCTCTGACCCGAACCTTTTTAGTGTGAAGAAGTTCATACACTGCACAGACGCGGAGCAGAAGGGACTTTTCTGTACAGCCCTTGATTGCTTAAATCAAATGTCATGACATGTCGTAGAATTAAGAGTTAGACACTTCTACTTTTTATTTTATTTTTTATTATTTCAACTTTATTTAACCAGGTAGGCTAGTTGAGAACAAGTTCTCATTTACAACTGGCCAAGATAAAGCAAAGCAGTGCGACACAAACAACAACACAGACTTACACATGGAATAAACAAACATACAGTCAATAACCGTAGGAAAAGTCTATATACAGTGTGTTCAAATGAGGTAGGATAAGGGAGGTAAGGCAATAAATAGGCCATGGTGGCGAAGTAATTACAATATAGCAATTAAAAACTGGAGTAATAGATGTGCAGAAGATGACTGTGCAAGTAGAGATACTGGGGTGCAAAGGAGCAAGATAAATAAATAAATACAGTGTGGGGGATGAGGTAGTTGGATGGGCTATTTACAGATGGGCTATGTACAGGTGCAGTGATCTGTGACCTGCTCTGACAGCTGGTGCTTAAAGTTAGTGAGGGAGGTAAGAGTCTCCAGCTTCAGTGAGTTCGTTCCAGTCATTGGCAGCAGAGAACTGGAAGGAAAGGCGGCCAAAGGAGTAATTGGCTTTTGGGGTGACCAGTGAAATATACCTGCTGGACTGCGTGCTACGGGTGGGTGATGCTATGGTGACCAGTGAGCTGAGATAAGGCGGGGCTTTACCTAGCAAAGTCTTGTAGATGACCTGGAGCCAGTGGGTTTGTCGACGAGTATGAAGTGAGGGCCATCCAACGAGAGCGTACAGGTCGCAGTGGTGGGTAGTGCTCTTACTGTAAGTTAAATACTGTGCATACATTCTTACTCTCTCTCCTCCCTACCAACTCTTCACCCCCCCCCCTCTCTCTCCAGGCTGAGATACTGAGTAGCCTCAGTCATAAGAACATTATTCAGTTCTATGGCGCCGTACTGGAGTCCCCCAACTATGGCATCGTCACAGGTCAGTGTGTGTGTGTGTTTCCTTATACACATTCTGATGGACATGGAACCGCAGGTCTAGGATCAACATTTAGGCTACTGAGTGTGTGTGTGTGTGCTGAGTTTCCTGGCAGGACATTTGTAACTTAACCCAGGATGTTTTTATGTGTGTTCACTCCATGTGGTCATATGGTTGATATCAGCTCTGTGACAGCACTGCCCATATGACTTACAGAACACACTACCCAGTGTGTGTCTGTGTGTGTGTGTATGAGCCTGATGTGCTAAGCTGTGTTTGATGTTTCTCAAGTCGTTGTGATAAATGAGTTCAGGTTGGTAGTGACAGGAGGCTGCAGAAAGAACCCTGTTCTCTCTGTGTGTGTGTGTGTGTGTGTGTGTGTGTTTATTATGCACTACACGGTGCTGTATATTTCATGTAAACTGTCCTTGGGTTTTAGAGACATTATGTTAGACACACTCCAGTTATTATTTAGCTTTTCCTGTCGAAAAACAATATCCTAAGTATAAATACAGTAATATATACACAGTAATAAATACAGTAATGTAAATACAGTAATATATACACACTTAAGGGTAAAACAAATAATAAGAAGTTTTGAATAAAATATATATATATATATATATATATATATGTTTTTAAACAACTGCAATCTTCAAGGAGATGGTCTGGTGTGATGTCATCGTCCTCCATCTCGCTTGAGGAACAATAGAGAACATAACAGGAAGGGTCCACCAAAGAGAGAGGCCGATGACATCACGTTCTCTCCAGTCGGAGAACCCTGGGTTATAGTGTGTGTTGTGATCTCCTCTTTCAGAGTATGCGGGCGGAGGTTCTCTGTATGAGTACCTCTCCAGTGAACAGAGTGAGGAGATGGACATGGAACAAATCATGACCTGGGCCATGGAGATAGCCAAAGGTAAGGCTAGAGAGATAGATCGACCCATGTTTTATGTTCTCCTGTACCTAGAGAAACCTTAGCATGCTAATTAAGCCCTTTGGTACAGTTCTGTCTTCCCTAAAGGCAATAGGGGGCATATTCTCATCTGGTGTGAGGATCAGTGACTTGTTTGGAGACTGGTAGCCATTGTTTAGCCTAGTTGTTAACAGTTTGCTGGTCTGTTATTGGTTCGTGGCTGAGGATGTTTAATGTTTCTGTCCAATAGGAATGCACTATCTTCACTCGGAAGCCCCAGTCAAAGTCATTCACAGAGACCTCAAGTCGCGAAACGGTAACCAAATGCACACGCACTCCGCAACCAAACGTATATCTACCCACCAGGACATCCAACATTGCACGCACTACTGCTGCTACTTCATCATTTTGAGACGTGAACTAATGGCTATAGCTTCATACAAAAATCACAAGAAGAACCCCCCCCCCCCCACTTGTGAACTCACTCAAGTCTTTCTGTCTCAATACAGTGGTGCTGACGACAGACAAAGTGCTCAAGGTACAGTAGGGATAACTAACAATTATTGTATGCTCCACTCATCCATCCTTGATTATTTTGAAACCAAGTGTCCCAATGCTGTCTCTCTCCCCGGTCTGTTGTCAGATCTGTGATTTTGGAGCGTCTAAGTTCCAGTCCCACACCACCCACATGACAGTGGTGGGCACCTTCCCCTGGATGGCCCCAGAAGTCATACAGAGCCTACCTGTGTCAGAGACCTGTGATACCTACTCCTACGGCGTGGTGTGTGTGCGGGAGGGGAAGCATCTAATATTTTCTATGTCAAGTGGCTTTTCAGGAGAATATGTCCTGTATCATTGTGTGTGTGTGTGTGTGTGTTACCAGGTACTATGGGAGATGCTGACACGGGAGGTTCCATTTAAAGGCTTCGAGGGGCTGCAGGTGGCTTGGCTGGTGGTGGAGAAACAAGAGGTACACACACTCATTCTCACACACAAACACACAAACACACACACACACACACACATGCCCAAAGACACATTGTTCTGATTTAGGATTAGTTGAGAGCTTCAAAGGGGCTCAGTTTCACTCATAAAATAAAAGACGGTCATATGCACTACCGAACATAAAACAAACACGCAAGCACTGAACGAGCAACACGCACAGAGCTGGAGTAACAACGTGATTCTCTCATGCTTTCCGCTGTGAGGAGGGTAAGGGGTATTTTTAGGGTTGATGTCAGCTCTCTGCTCTTGTAAGGCATGGATACTCTGCTGTGGAGCTAGGCCAGGACCTGTAGTTTTACTGTGTGTGTGTGTGTGTGTGTGTGTGTGTGTGTGTGTGTGTGTTTGGGCGGGTTATACTCCATGCTTAATTTGTAAATCGGAAGGTGCAGTAACTAAAAGTGTATGGGGGGGGGGGGGGGGGGGGGGGGCTGGGGAGCTCTGAATTACCGGAACGCATGATAACACATTACCTTTATGATACAGCATTGCTGTTAAACTTAAACAATGCTATTTACTCAATAGTCCTATTTGGAAGTTGATACAATATTTTGCTAGCCTACAGACAGATTAGTCTTCTCGTTTCAGCAGGAGCCATTTGCTTTCCAACCTGTGTTTTCCCACAATTGTATCTGAAATATTGTGAAAGGCCTGTTTTGTCTGCATGCTGTTTGTTCACTGATTTGCAGTGTGTTACCGACTGTAGGCTATGCCTTGTTATTGGGCTGCACACAATCCACAGCCAGGCTTTTCATATTTATTTTAATAAGCTATTGATCGGCTGTGGCTAAATTATAGACCTACTCTTGGTGTTGTATTCTGAATTATTTCAGTGGATCTCACTCTAGTTGCGTGAGAGATTCAGGCCCGCTTCAGGCCCGCTTCTGTCTCTCACCACCGCAACGGCCACGATTTGGTCTGTCTCTAGGCTACCATGTTGCTCGAACCATCAACCCGGGCCGACCCAACGCCAATCACTTCTTGGAATATCAGGCATGTTTTCACATTATGTTTTTTTTTAGGTGGCAGGAGAATTACAGAGAAGGCAACTCCAAAACGACACTGGTTGCTTTTATTGGAGTTTTTAACATTGCAAATAGCAAAAATTATTCATGCCAGGAGAGGTACCACATCCGAGCAAATAGGTTCCCGGAATGAAAACAGTCCAAAACTGAGAAGTGCCAGATCATGTTCCTCAAATGAAGCCCTGGTTATGTTTGTGCGTGCGCAAGTGTGGAAGGGGCTACGAACTGTGTCTGTATTCCAGTAATAGTGTGCTGCCCTGTCACCCATAGAGATCTGAGAACATGACTCCTGAGTATCCCAGCGTGCTTTTGGATGAGGTCCAATAGTAGGCCCTAAATAACCAGAGAGGGGGGGGGGGGGTGTGTGACTATTATACTAACCGTTACTGAGAGAGATTTATTTCCGTTTTAAACCCTCCCCAGAGTAAACTGTTTCCATATCCCCCTGCCCTTCTCAGTGGATGTATCCTGTAACCCTGGTCCAACCCTGGTCCTCCAGTAACCCCCAACAGTGGACCGTTTCATTGTAGTCCTTGACAAACACACCACATTCAACTCTTTGGGGGCTTGATGATTATTTGACTAGTTGAATCAGGTGTGCTTTTTTTCCAGGGTTACAAAAAAAAGGTATATACTGCTGGGGGTACTGGAAACGCTGCTATAACCTGTTACTATGTACTGCCCCTCCCCACCCCCCTGCCTCTTACTGGAATGTAATGGCACAGTTAGCATTATGCTGTAACTGATGGGTCACTGGTTAAACTCCCTGCTGATCAGGGACTGTGTCCCCTCTAAGACAACATTTTAAATGGGGGAGCCGCCACATTTCCTACTTTATATTGTGAGTGTGTTCCTATGAATGTAAGATTCCTCTGAGTGTATGTGTGTGTGTGTGTGTGTGTGTGTTCCAGAGGCTGACCATCCCCACCAGTTGTCCGCCTAGCTTCGCTGACCTGATGAAGAAGTGCTGGCAGGCCGAACCAAAGGTGAGAGGGCAAAGGTCAGGGCTACCACACAATCTCCATATCTGGCTCTGGAGACTCCAAATCCTGCACACCCGATACACCGAGTGTATAAAACATTAGGAACAACCTCCTAATATTGAATTCCACCCCTTTTTGCCCTCAGAACAGCTTCAATTCATCGGGGCATGGACTCTACAAGGTGTTGAAAGCGTTCCACAGGGATGCTGGCCCATGTTGACTCCAATGCTTCCCACAGTTATGTTGAGTTGGCTGGATGTCCTTAGGGTGGTGGACCATTATTGATACACAGGGAAACTGTTGAGCATAAAAACCCAGCAATGTTGCAGTTCTTGACACACTCAAACTGGTGCGCCTGACATCTACTACCATACCCTGTTCAAAGGCACTTAAATCTATTGCCTTGCCCATTCACCCTCTGAATGGCACACATACACAATCCATGTCTCAGTTGTCTCAAGGCTTAGAAATCCTTCTTTAACCTGTCTCCTCCCCTTCATCTACACTGATTGAAGTGAATTTAATAGGGGACATCAATAAGGGATCATAGATTTCACCTGGATTCAAACGGTCAGTCCATATCATGGAAAGAGCAGTGTAGTTCTCCAGGGCCAGAGTTGAACACCCCAGCAGCTGGTCTTGAACGTAAGACCCTGTGCTCTCAAGGCTAGCTCATTATGAGCCGTTACAGAAGCCTGAACTGTCGATAAAGTCCTAATGTGCTAACTTGACAGTGGTCATACTACAATTCAATTTGAGGCATATCTGAAAGATATCAAAAGTGTGTGTGTGTGTGTTTTCTAGGAGCGTCCAGTGTTTAAGCAGGTGTTGGGGACTCTGGAGACCATGTCTAAAGACAGCAGACTACCAGAACAGTGTAACTCCTTCCTACACAACAAGGACCAGTGGAGGTACTATTAACATTTGTGTGTGTGGGACTCTGTTTCAAACGTGTGTGTGTGTGTGTGTGTGTAATGTATGTGATATGCAGGTGGTACAGTAAGCACAGTCTGGATTGTTTAAGCTCCATCTTTCTGCAGCCAGACACGGGACAAAGAGCAGCTCTCACTGTATACACTCACAACCTAACAAGAGGCCCCAGTGTGTGTGTGTGTGTGTCTCAGGAGAGAAGCTGAATGCATGACCCTGCTGGCTCGTTGGCTTTAGTCTATAATAAGACTCTGGAAGCTATCCATGTAGGAGATTCCTCTACTTAGCCTGTTTCCACCAGAGAGAGAGTTCACAAAAGAAGCATATAGGGGGGCAGCTAGAAGCCAAGTATGGGAAAAACAGGGGAGGAGGCGCTGTGTAGAGAGAGGCAGAAATGGAAAGAGCGCACTTGAAATATAAAAACTGAGCAGGAGGGAAGAGAGACGAGGAGGAGGAGGGTGGGGGGGGTGACAGATTCTGTTTGTGTTTGACATGAGTGTGGCAAGCTAATTAATTATGAGGGAGGTATGGAGAATGGGTGGAAAGATCTGGGTGAGAGAGAGGGAGAGAGGGAGGGAGGGGGAATCGAGGGGAAAAGGGAGGGTTAGTGGCCGAGGGAGGGGAAACATTGAGGGCTTTAAGAGGTGGAGAGAAGTCTGGATAGAGGGAGAGGTAAGAAGTGGGACTGGGGGTTGAAGAGGGGGAGGAGTTTAAAGAGAGGGAAAAGTTTAGGGGGAGGGAGATATGTCCTTGCGTCAGATGTCTGTGTTTATTTAGGTGCTGTGAGAGCTGCTGGTGCTTGCGTGTGTGAGCGAGAGGGAGGAAGAACATTCCATGATGGCCCTTCAAATCATAGACTAAACAGTGCCACATGCTGGAATAAACAGGCAGTACTAGACAACTGCTAGGTTTCAGATTACAGGGCTTCCAAAACAGAAACTAGATCCCCGTACTGCTTACCTTGATAATAGTTTACTAAGCCACTGCCCCCAGATTCCAACATGAGCATTGATGACCAGATATCAATGGAAGTGAAGGGACATGGGCATACGAGTAACAGTAGCTCTCCTCTCTAGGTGTGAGATAGATGCCACGTTGGAGAGGTTGCGGAGGCTGGAGAGAGACCTGAGTAGCAAAGAGAAGGAGCTGGAGGAGAGAGAGCTGAGGCTGAGACTGTGGGAGGAGAGACTGATGGAGAGGTCCAATGTCACCCCTGTGAGTAGTCTACATGTTTGGCCGGGTTTCAAAGACCACGACGCTTTGTTTTCTATTTGTTTTACAACCTTATGCGATTTAAATGTTAGAAACAGTCATGTTGTATGGTGTCAAAGCCCCGCATCCCTAGAGTAACGATGAATTCATAAAGAGTGGTGAGGGATGACATCTGGGTTGTGTTCAACTGCCCCGTCCCCCCCTCCCCGTCACCATCTCTTTCTCTCTTTCAGTTCTTCTCCCCCATAGCATCAGGCATCAGCTCGGAGTCGTTCTTCCGTTCTCAATCTCAGGAGTCCAACAGCGCCAAGATATCCTGCCTTATCAGAACCCTCAGCAACGGAGAGAGGGAGAGGGAGAGGGGTGTGGAGGGAGGGATAGACAGGGGGATAGGGGGGTTCCAGTCCATGATTAGGGGCTTCTCAAGCAGTCTTGGGGAGACGGATGGGGATGGAGGGATAGAGGTAACCTGGGGGGAGAGAGAGAAGGAGAGGGGGACGGAGGGAGGGATAGAAGGGGGTCGGCTGGAGCTAGGGGAAGGGGGTCGGCTGCAAATCATGCTAAAGGGCTTCCAGGGTGGGATTGGAGAGATAGATGGGGAGACTGAGAGGGAGGAGAGGGGATGGGGGGAGACTGGGAGACAAGAGGGATGGAGGGAGGTAACAAAGGAGGAGAGGGTGGTGGAGGGAGGGAGTATGGAGGGAGGGAGGATACAGTCCATGTTTAGGGAGCTGAGTGGGGGGAGTATGGTTGGGTTTGGGGATATGCTCTCTCTGGATGAGATTGGGGGGATAGAGAGGATAGGGGACATGGATATGAATATGAACATGGGGGAGATATGTGACCTTGGGGGGGTAGGGGTCAGGGGTGACATGGCTAATGTTGGGGTCATAAGTCATAAGGTCAGGAGTGAGTTAGGGGTCAGAGGTCAGGGGGTGCGGTCGGGGGTACAGGTGAGCATGCGGACCACATCCAATCAGAACTCTTCTAAGACCTGTAGCGTGCGACATGGAACCAAAATCAATATGGCCGCCGCGACGCTGGACATGAACATGATGGACCTGGGCTGGTCTGACGACGACAGTGACTAGGGGAACACAAACACAATTTGATTTTTTAAATTGAAGCCAAATGTATACACGCCCCTGTGTGTGAGGACTGTGGGGCATAATAGTGAAGAATTATGAGCAGTGTGGATTTCCTGCTGCTAACTGTCATGTTGTTCTGGGCCCGGTTTCCCAAAAGCATCGTAATAAGCTCATCGTTTAACCAAGTTCATCGTTAGAACTATGGGATCCTATGCTTGTAATGATGAACTTAGCCTGATGCTGCTTTTTTTTGGGGAAATCGTGCCCATTGAAGCTTTTAAAGTGACATGTAAATGATGTGCCATATTAACAAGTGTTACATAGACCATAGAGCACTTGAACACCACTCGTTAGTTGAGGCTAGGCCTAGGTAAAGGGTACCATCCAATGTTTTCTGCTTTTCGACTTGTACACTTGTTAGACGATACAGTTGATTTGTTCAAAATACTAAGCTTTGAATTAATGGGTTCTTACTGTGATCAAATGTGTGAAACTATTTTGCAGCTTGTACTGTATTGTTTTTCAATAAATTCAGAAAAAGTACAGATTTTCATTTTTATTTCTATTCTTACTTAAGTCATATGAATAAAATGTCCAAATGCTTTATACATTTTCATATAGCTTTCAGGTGCTAAAACAGTACTATACAAATGTATTTTATATTTCAATAGCAACATCAAACCTGGTTTGAGGGATTATGTAGTAACACATACATGTATTTGACATAAAATACCTTCTCTCACAGAAAATACACACCCTACAAATAGCTAATGGAAAACGACCTTGCTTCTTTCCAGCCAGTAACCACTTGGCTGGTCTCCCTCCTCACCCCCTAACCCTTACCTCTACACACTGAGCAGCAGGGCCACCCCAGCCAGTACCCACTTGGCTGGTCTCCCTCCTCACCCCCTAACCCTTACCTCTACACACTGAGCAGCAGGGCCACCCCAGCCAGTACCCACTTGGCTGGTCTCTCTCTGGTCTTGAGGCTGAAGGTCCAGACATAAGTGGTTCCTCTCAGCTTGGTCTTGTACAGGGGACACTCGTAGATGTTACGCGTCTCCTGTCTGTCGTTCGGTACTGCTCGGACTGAGATGACTGGCATGGAGGGGGTTAACTCCTTCAGACGAGCCTCCGCGATCACCCCACCCTGAGTGTCCCATCTTGCACCTGGGGGAGAAAGAGGGGAAGGGTGAAGATAAATGAACTAGGATGTAGGTGTTCATGAGAAGGGGAGACGAGTGTATACCTTCCATGTATAGTCCGTATATGTATACTCCCTCTCTGGCTGGCTGGTTGAACTCTTCCTTAAATTTCTTAGTCACGTCCACAGTCAGGTTCATCTTATCTAACGGCCACTCATTCTTACGAGCCAGAGACTGCATCACCGCTGGAGGTGAGAGAGGGAAATTGAGGAAATCATTCCACTGAACAGAGAATACCAAACGAGGCAACTGACATTCACATCATAAGTCGGTAATATAATTAGAAGTGGTTGGGTATGTTGTTTCTAGGGGGATGTGTGTGTGTGTGTATGTTGCCTGTTAAGAAGGACTGTGGGTTAAAGAGTCCAGACAGCCAGATGACGGTGGGAAGAGCCAGGTCCTGTGTCCAGCTGTCCAGCTCTCTGCAGCGCAGCAACACGTCATTATACCTGGTAAACACACATGCACACACACACACATAGCAACACATCCTCTTACGTACACGTTGGGGGCAGTGGGAGAGTACACCCAATGACTCACCACTGGGCAAGGCTGTAAGTGGAGGGGTAGGCCAGTTTGGTCCAGGTGTCTGGGACGTTATCAAAAAACAGAGCTGCCTGGATCTGCTCCATCTCTGAGGAGATTGCCAGCTCACCCTGAACGGAGAAGAACACAGCGCTGTCATGAGCCAAAACTACTCATTCGCCCTTATGTCTTCCATCAGTCCTAGTCTAATTTACCAGCTGATCATGGGCTCCCGAGTGGCGCAGTGGTCTAAGGTACTGCATCTCAGTGCAAGAGGCATCACTACAGTAACCTGGTTAGAATCCAGGCTGTATCACCGTGATTGGGAGTCCTTATTGCGGCGCACAATTGCCCAGCGTCGTCCGGGTTTGGCCGGCGTAGGCCATCATTGTGAATAAGAATTTGTTCTTATCTGACTTGCCTAGTTAAATGAAGGTTAAATATAAATACATTTAAAAAAAAACTAGCCTCTAACCCACCTTCAGCCCTAGGTCCAGCTCCTTCAGTGAGCGTCGTATCTCGTAGATGAGCGTGTTCATACGCTCACACTCCTGGAAGCAGACCAGGATGTATGGTGATCTCTCAGCTGTCTTAGACGTGATGTCTGACATGTTGTACTCTTCTGGAAGCTTCTCCAACACCTCGTCTAGGATGGTCTTCACCTGCAGAGAGGATGAGAGATGAGTGTGTGTGGGGTCCAGTCTATGTGTGTGTTTTTAAATGTGTGTGTCTGGTATGAATATGTGTGTGTGTGTGTGTGCGTGCATGTGTGTTTAAATGTGTGTGTGCGTGTGTGTTTAAATGTGTGTGTGTCTCTCATATACAGTGCATTGCGAAAGTATTCGGCCCCCTTGAACTTTGCAACCTTTTGCCACATTTCAGGCTTCAAACATAAAGATATAAAACTGTATTTTTTTGTGAAGAATCAACAACAAGTGGGACACAATCATGAAGTGGAACGACATTTATTGGATATTTCAAACTTTTTTAACAAATCAAAAACTGAAAAATTGGGCGTGCAAAATTATTCAGCCCCTTTACTTTCAGTGCAGCAAACTCTCTCCAGAAGTTCAGTGAGGATCTCTGAATGATCCAATGTTGACCTAAATGACTAATGATGATAAATACAATCCACCTGTGTGTAATCAAGTCTCCGTATAAATGCACCTGCACTGTGATAGTCTCAGAGGTCCGTTAAAAGCGCAGAGTGCATCATGAAGAACAAGGAACACACCAGGCAGGTCCGAGATACTGTTGTGAAGAAGTTTAAAGCCGGATTTGGATACAAAAAGATTTCCCAAGCTTTAAACATCCCAAGGAGCACTGTGCAAGCGATAATATTGAAATGGAAGGAGTATCAGACCACTGCAAATCTACCAAGACCTGGCCGTCCCTCTAAACTTTCAGCTCATACATGAATCCAATCGAGGATCTGTGGAAATAACTGAAAACTGCTGTTCACAAATGCTCTCCATCCAACCTCACTGAGCTCGAGCTGTTTTGCAAGGAGGAATGGGAAAAATTTTGAGTCTCTCGATGTGCAAAACTGATAGAGACATACCCCAAGCGACTTACAGCTGTAATCGCAGCAAAAGGTGGCGCTACAAAGTATTAACTTAAGGGGGCTGAATAATTTTGCACGCCCAATTTTTCAGTTTTTGATTTGTTAAAAAAGTTTGAAATATCCAATAAATGTCGTTCCACTTCATGATTGTGTCCCACTTGTTGTTGATTCTTCACAAAAAAATACAGTTTTATATCTTTATGTTTGAAGCCTGAAATGTGGCAAAAGGTCGCAAAGTTCAAGGGGGCCGAATACTTTCGCAATGCACTGTACCTTCTCCTCTACGGTCTGTGAAGCCCCCTCTCCCATCACAGAGTCAGGTGACTGCAGCTCCAGCAGTGTGTGGAAGAGGTTATCAGAGGTCACCGTCAGAAACTCTATCTCTGCGTTGGGGTGTAGCCCATAATGCACCGGGCTCTCATGGGGCAGCATCTCATCTATGTAACCATGGTAACCCTGGTAGTCCAAGTTGGAGGGAACCACAAAGCCCGGAGCCAGAGCCAACTTCCTGTCAGACTGGTGGAAAGGTTGTGGGTTTCTTTGTAACATTATCATCACAATCACAAACCACACACACACACACACACACACACACACACACACACACACACACACACACACACACACACACACACACACACACACACACACACACACACACACACACACACACACACACACACACACACACACACACACACACACACACACACACACACACACCTGGTTGGGCTGCATGTATTCCTCCAGGTAGGTTCTACAGAGTCTTCTGTCCCAGTCGTCTGTGATGTGACCTCCGTACATGATCTCTCCAAACAGATAGCGCAAGTCCTCCCACGGCACCTGAACACACACACACACACACGCCAAATACATGAACAATGACTCAACATCAACATCATCAATCATCATCACTATCACCATCCTGATCACTATAACATGGTAAACGGTGACCTGTGAGTTGGCCTCCAGGTAGTTGTAGAGCACATTGACAGAGATGGTGAGGTCTCCAGTGTTAAAGGGGTATTTCCTGTTCCAACCCTGAGGACCGAACTTGCGCCTCTCAGCCACACAGGCATGAAAATAACACAGAGAGAACAGGATGGTCTTAAACTCCTGCTCTCTACTGCACTGATCCAATATATCCTACAGAGAGAGAGTGATAGAGAGAGAGAGAGAAAGAGAGAGAGATATTTGAGTTTGTGAGATATTGATAATATATTGGGACAGCAATTAGGGATGGGGAGGTACTTGAATTTTCAAACCGAGCTTAGTCTAGTATAGGATCAACTGTTGTATGATTTTTTTATTTCTTAAAAAAACAACACTTTGAAATGTAGCTGTACAAGCTATTATCTGTACAAGCTATTATCTGAGCTACTGCTGGTTCTTATGTTGCGATTTACATGAAAATGCAATTTAGCCTACTTTTATAGCGCATTTTAAGCTAGCCCTCCAGTCAGTCCTGACATAGAAGTAGGTCTGTATGCTCCCCACTTCAAATAGCGATTATAGGCGCGCAAATATTCGTCCCCAGGCTAAATGCGCATTATTGGAGTAGATTGCTAAAGTGAATTTACTAACGCACAATTTAGGGGGAAGAATAGTCTGCTGAAGAAAGAGATAAGCGCTGACCCTGACAGAGCTGCCAATATAATTTGACAGACCATTGACATCCATGCAAAACACTCGCCAGATACATGTTATTCAGCCACTGAGGACAGAAATGTAACGCCGTGACGTAACAGACACTCAGAGGTTATTTCGTTTTCAATTTATTGAGCTAGGCTGTATCAAATATGAGGCAAATTCTATCACGGGGAACATTAGGCTTTATTTATTTGTTTATTTTTGCCCACATCAAACTTATGTTTCACAAAATCGCCTCTATGACATACTTCTTTATTACGACGTGGAAACTCGATTTCAGAACCTTGGACAATTCTGATGTTCACAACCATAACAGCCTTGAACTCAAAGCACTGGAGAACCCGTCTTTACCTTTCAATTAACAAAGTAAATGTAGAAATATCTTTATAACTTTTTCACATATCAACTTGAAATCAGTGAGTAATATTTTTGTTTTGGAATGTTATATTGCTCATGTTTATGAACACAGAGCACTAATGTATATGCTTAATACTGTGATTTAGAATCTGTCCCAAATGGAACCCTGTTTCCTATATAAAGCACTGCGTTTGACCAGACCCCTTTGGGCCATGGTCAAAAGCAGTGCACTTTATAGGGAATAGGTTGCCATTTCAGAGACAGCCAGAGCTGAGCTAGCTAGGCCAACTGAACTGATGCCATGCATTTCATTTTGCTAATATTGAAGCATTTTGTTTTCCACAGGCACTATTGACCATGGGAACCGTAATGTCTATCTCGCTCCGCAAGAAGGCAGTCCTCTTCAAAGATGGGCCGGACACTGTGGGCCACTTGATGGAAGTCCAGACCGGTAAGAGCACAAAAGACAAGACTCTGAAGCGCTACTCACCATGGAGGTGGATTGTGAAGAAGAAGAGCTCCAAGAAGGTGCAGGCCCACGAGAACACCAACCAAAACAACATTGCCCATCTGAGTAATGAGAACCTGGAGAAGTCTCAGTCCTTCTCTAACCTGTCCACCCTCACCCTGGAGAAGTCTCAGTCCTGTGATAAGCTGTCCACCCAGGACCAAGGCACTCCAGCCATCTCCAACAGCTCCAACAACTCCGTCTCGACTGCCCCCTTATCCAACTCAAACACGGCCCCCGACACGCCCCAGATGGTGACCGTCCAGGACCTCGACACTCCCAGGAGGCTGGTGATGGTCCAAGCTACAACCGGCGAGCTGCTGCGCTGTCTGGGTGAGTTCCTGTGCCGGCGCTGCTACCGGCTCCAGGACATGTCTTCCATGGACCCGGTGCTGTGGCTGCGGGTAGTGGACCGTTATCTGCTGGACAACTGCTATCAGAACCAGAGCTGTATCAATCCGGCCGCTGTGGTCTTCCTCTACATGCTGTGCCGCGAGGCGGTTTCCTCCGAGGTGGCTACCTTGCACGAGCTACATGCCGTGCTGCTCACCTGCCTCTATACGACCTGCTCCTACATGGGCAACGAGATCGCCTACCCCCTGAAACCCTTCCTGGTGGACACCTGCAGGCAGACCTTCTGGATCCGCTGCATGACCATCACCAAGCTGATGAGTGTCAAGATGCTCCAGATGAACACAGACCCTAACTTCTTCTGCCAGGTGTTTGCTGACCTGAAGAATGAGAGCCAGAAGGAGGAGAAGAAGAGCCGCCTGCTCAGCGGTGTGTACAGCACTCAATGAGGGACCTAGGGTATAGGGGCCAGGGGAGGGCGGGTGCCAACTACAGTCTGACAATTCAAAATGGGAGGGAGGAGGATTGGTTGGCGGGGGGGAAGAGGGTGAGCTTTGATGGGAGAAGATGATTTATAGATTTTAAGGGTTAATGTGAAGGTAAATTTGACTTGAAAGAGAACACAAATCGGTAGCTATGAATGTGTGGAGAACTGAGGCTTTAGCTTACGATCTACTATACCAGCTGACTGTCTGATGTGTGCACTTCCTACTACGGGAGGGAAGGAGGCACCTTTGAGTGACTGGACTAGTGCTCACATCACACTGAGGCTGCAGCCCACCAGCCTATTGTTCTGACTGTGGGAGATGTGCACTTCCTACTACGGGAGGGAAGGAGGCACCCTTGAGTGACTGGACTAGTGCTCAGATCATGGTTGAACAGACAAGCTGCAACCCTGGTGCTTTAGACAGTGAAGTGAACACCAATGTTCCCCCTCAGCAAGAACGGGACAGTTCTGGGGGACAGGGGTTCGTTTGAGGACCATTTGGTTTCTTATGAATTTGAACAAATAGTATGACTGTTTTGAAATAAAATGCTTTAAATAATTTCTTAAAAACATCACGTTGTGTCCTTATTATTTTACAAATATATATTTTACTTGTCATTTTGAGATCTTGGTGGAGATAATACTTTACGAGTGGTGGAAAAAGAACCCAATTGTCATACTTGAGTAAAAGTAAAGATACTTAATAGAAAATGACTCAAGTAAAAGTCACCCAGTAAAATATGACTTGAGTAAAAGTCTAAAGGTATCTGGTTTTAAATGTACTTAAGTATCAAAAGGGAAAGCAAAGTCTATATATCAAATTCCTTATATTATGCAGATGTTCTTGTTTTTATTTATTTATGGAAAGCCAGGGGCACAGTCTAACAATATTTTACAAACCAGATCAGGGGCAGTGATGAGTTCTCTTAATAAGTGTATGAATTTGACCGTTTTTCTGTCCTGCCTGAGCATTGGAAATGTAAGGAGCACATATTTTCTTTCTGAATGTTGTCAAGTAGAAGTAAAAGTTAAAAATATATACATTCTCAAGTAAAGTACCAGTAACCATGGAAACAAGATATTCTCAGTGTGTGTGTCGTGGACATGTAGATTTACAGTGATATTTACATTACAACATCAGTTGTCTTAGTGTTACCCAGAGAACAGGATGGTCTTAAACGCCTGCTCTCTACTGCACTGACCCAATATCTCCTACAGACAGACACACACAGGGAGAGAGATTTGAGTTTGTGAGATATTGATAATATATTGGGACAGTAATTAGGGATGGGGAGGTACTTGAATATTCAAACCGAGCTTAGTCTAGTATAGGATCAACTGTTGTATGATTTTTAAAATTCTTTAAAAAAACGTTTGAATTAAGTTGTATAATTTTTTATTTCAGCTACTGCTGGTTGTTATGTTGCGTTTTACATGAAAATGCAATTTAGCCTACTTTTATAGCGCATTTTAAGCTAGCCCTCCAGTCAGTTCTGACATAGAAGTAGGTCTGTATGCTCCCCACTTCAAATAGCGATTATAGGCGCTCACATATTCGTCCCCAGGCTAAATGCGCATAATTGGAGTAGATTGCTAAAGTGAATTTACTAACGCACAATTTAGGGGGAAGAATAGTCTGCTGATGAAAGAGATAAGCGGGAGCCTGACAGAGCTGCCAATATAATTTGACAGACCATTGACATCCATGCAAAACACTCGCCAGATACATGTTATTCAGCCACTGAGGACAGAAATGTAACGCCGTGACGTACCAGACACTCAGAGGTTATTTTTTTTTCAATTTATTGAGCTAGGCTGTATCAAATACGAGGCAAATTCTATCACGGGGAACAATATACTTTATTTATTTGTTTATTTGTTTATTTTTGCCCACATCAAATTTATAATCTTTCACAAAATCGCCTCTATGACATACTTCTTTATTACGACGTGGAAACTCGATTTCAGAACCTTGGACAATTCTGATGTTCACAACCATAACAGCCTTGAACTCAAAGCACTGGAGAACCCGTCTTTACCTTTCAATTAACAAAGTAAATGTAGAAATATCTTTATAACTTTTTCACATATCAACTTGAAATCAGTGAGTAATATTTTTGTTTTGCTTTGGAATGTTATATTGCTCATGTTTATGAACACAGAGCACTAATGTATATGCTTAATACTGTGATTTAGAATCTGTCCCAAATGGAACCCTGTTTCCTATATAAAGCACTGCGTTTGACCAGACCCCTTTGGGCCATGGTCAAAAGCAGTGCACTTTAAAGGGAATAGGTTGCCATTTCAGAGACAGCCAGAGCTGAGCTAGCTAGGCCAACTGAACTGATGCCATGCATTTAATTTAGCTAATATTGAAGCATTTTGTTTTCCACAGGCACTATTGACCATGGGAACCGCAATGTCTATTTCACTCCGCAAGAAGGCAGTCCTCTTCAAGGATGGGCCGGACACTATGGGCCACTTGATGGAAGTCCAGACTGGTAAGAGCGCAAAAGACAAGACTCTGAAGCGCTACTCACCATGGAGGCGGATTGTGAAGAAGAAGAGCTCCAAGAAGGTTCAGGCCCACGAGAACACCAACCAAAACAACATTGCCCATCTGAGTAATGAGAACCTGGAGAAGTCTCAGTCCTTCTCCAACCTGTCCACCCTCACCCTGGAGAAGTCTCAGTCCTGTGATAAGCTGTCCACCCAGGACCAAGGCACTCCAGCCATCTCCAAAAGCTCCAACAACTCCGTCTCGTCAGTCGAGACGGCCCCCTTATCCAACTCAAACACGGCCCCCGACACGCCCCAGATGGTGACCGTCCAGGACCTCGACACTCCCAGGAGGCTGGTGATGGTCCAAGCTACAACCGGCGAGCTGCTGCGCTGTCTGGGTGAGTTCCTGTGCCGGCGCTGCTACCGGCTCCAGGACATGTCTTCCATGGACCCGGTGCTGTGGCTGCGGGTGGTGGACCGTTATCTGCTGGACAACTGCTATCAGAGCCAGAGCTGTATCAATCCGGCCGCTGTGGTCTTCCTCTACATGCTGTGCCGCGAGGCGGTTTCCTCCGAGGTGGCCACCTTGCACGAGCTGCATGCCGTGCTGCTCACCTGCCTCTATACGACCTGCTCCTACATGGGCAACGAGATCGCCTACCCCCTGAAACCCTTCCTGGTGGACACCTGCAGGCAGACCTTCTGGATCCGCTGCATGACCATCACCAAGCTGATGAGTGTCAAGATGCTCCAGATGAACACAGACCCTAACTTCTTCTGCCAGGTGTTTGCTGACCTGAAGAACGAGAGCCAGAAGGAGGAGAAGAAGAGCCGCCTGCTCAGCGGTGTGTACAGCACTCAATGAGGGACCTAGGGTATAGGGGCCAGGGGAGGGCGGGTGCCAACTACAGTCTGACAATTCAAAATGGGAGGGAGGGGGATTGGTTGGCGGGGGGGAAGAGGGTGAGCTTTGATGGGAAAAGATGATTCATAGATTTTAAGGGTTAATGTGAGGGTAAATTTGACTTGAAAGAGAACACAAATCGGTAGCTATGAATGTGTGGAGAACTGAGGCTTTAGCTTACGATCTACTATACCAGCTGACTGTCTGATGTGTGCACTTCCTACTACGGGAGGGAAGGAGGCACCTTTGAGTGACTGGACTAGTGCTCACATCACACTGAGGCTGCAGCCCACCAGCCCATCTGACTGTGGGAGATGTGTACTTCCTACCACTGGAGGGAAGGAGGCACCCTTGAGTGACTGGACTAGTGCTCACATCACACTGAGGCTGCAGCCCACCAGCCCATCTGACTGTGGGAGATGTGTACTTCCTACCACTGGAGGGAAGGAGGCACCCTTGAGTGACTGGACTAGTGCTCACATCACACTGAGGCTGCAGCCCACCAGCCTATTGTTCTGACTGTGGGAGATGTGCACTTCCTACTACGGGAGGGAAGTAGGCACCCTTGAGTGACTGGACTAGTGCTCACATCACACTGAGGCTGCAGCCCACCAGCCCATCTGACTGTGGGAGATGTGTACTTCCTACCACTGGAGGGAAGGAGGCACCCTTGAGTGACTGGACTAGTGCTCACATCACACTGAGGCTGCAGCCCACCAGCCCATCTGACTGTGGGAGATGTGTACTTCCTACCACTGGAGGGAAGGAGGCACCCTTGAGTGACTGGACTAGTGCTCAGATCATGGTTGAACAGACAAGCTGCAACCCTGGTGCTTTAGACAGTGAAGTGAACACCAATGTTCCCCCTCAGCAAGAACGGGACAGTTCTGGGGGACAGGGGTTCGTTTGAGGACCATTGGTTCTGATAAATTTGAACAAATAGTATGACTGTTTTGAAATAAAATGCTTTAAATAATTTCTTAAAAACATCACATGTTGTGTCATTATTATTTTACAAATATATATTTTACTTGTCATTTTGAGATCTTGGTGGGGATAATACTTTACGAGTGGTGGAAAAAGAACCCAATTGTCATACTTGAGTAAAAGTAAAGATACTTAATAGAAAATGACTCAAGTAAAAGTCACCCAGTAAAATATGACTTGAGTAAAAGTCTAAAGGTATCTGGTTTTAAATGTACTTAAGTATCAAAAGGGAAAGCAAAGTCTATATATCAAATTCCTTATATTATGCAGATGTTCTTGTTTTTATTTATTTATGGAAAGCCAGGGGCACAGTCTAACAATATTTTACAAACCAGATCAGAGGCAGTAGGGATGAGTTATTTTAATAAATGTATGAATTTGACCGTTTTGCTGTCCTGCCTGAGCAATCGATGTCGCGATGGTATAAAGGGTCGGAAGACAGGCGCAGGAATGCGTAACAGGGGTTTTAGTTTACCCAAATTACAGCGTGCGTTGTAAACGCTTCGGGGACGAAGACCAAACAAACACGTTCCAAAACACACGCTAGAAATCCAAAACAAAAGAGTCAATGATTAACACACGGGACTTGACCTGTAATCATTTCTTCAAACCACAATGGCACGAAATCCAAAAACACACAGCACAGGTACTCACACGCACCAACGGACATTGTAACAAAAATCGACAGCACACTGTTAAACCAAGGACACACTTATTCAAATATGAATCACTTGGAATAGGGGTCAGGTGTGCGTAGTGAATGTTCCGGAGGGATCCGTGACATTCGAAATGTCACGAGCACATATTTTCTTTCGGATCGTAGTCAAGTAAAAGTTTAAAAAAAATATATAAATATTCAAGTAAAGTACGGATAATCCAAAGTAGTACTTTAAAGTATTTTTACTTAGTTACTTAAAACACCGCTGTAGTTTTTCTAATGATTAGTAAATGGATTATAAATGTATATATCTAATAAATGATCCAGTAATCAATTTGAAAGTTTAGTAAATAACTATATATAGCTTGCTAACATTTACAAATGTACAAACAACAATTAGTAAATTGTGAACAAACTGTTTATAAATGATCTATTACTGGATGCTGTTATGAAGCGAGAATCAAACATTTGATTTCAATTGCCCATCCCTAACACCAATGGACAGACAGACATGCACACACACATTCCTTTACCTGGTCAAAGTTGTCCAGAGCAGCGTGGAGGTTGGCATGCATGCCAGTGGGAGGCTCGTTAGTGATCTTGATGGCATTCTCCAGGATGCCCTGAGTCAGGAGAGGAGAACAAACACACTTTTCAATTAGGAAAACACACAGTGTTATTATAAATGCATGCGTGTGTGTGTGTGTGTGTGTGTGTGTGTGTGTGTGTGTTTACCTGAGGGATGATGTGCTCCTGTGGTGTAGGGGCAGGCTCAGCACTCATAAACACTCTGTAGTCCTGGTGACTGCCCTCACAGCAGCGTTCCAGAAGCTTCTCCAACGACCCCAGCCAGCGAGCCACCAGGTGGATATTCTGACAGAGATAAATTAATGAATGGATTGATTGATGGATGAACAGATGTTTGCATGAACAAACTAATACATTGATTAATGAAACAGTGAATGGATGGATGCAATGATGAATGAAGGATTGAACTATATCTTATGCACAGTATATAGCAAGATTGCCATACCTGTAGGATGACCCAGTGTCCCTCCTTAGCAGCCATCTCCATGGCAACCTCAGCCACAGCCTCCTGGCCCTGACCCAAAGACACATTGTGGAGCTTCCCCAGGTCTATGGTGAATCCTAACTTCCTGCCTGTTACCATGGGAACAATAGTTTCTCAGTGTGTGTATATCATGTTCATTCAGATTTACAGTGATATTTACATTACAAAATCAGTTGTCTTAGTGTTACCCAGTGACTCCACGTCTTTGAGAGGGTCTACTCCGGGAGACAGGATGAAGAAGACAGGCGAGGCGGGGCCACTCTCTCTGAAGGACTTAGCAAACTCGGTCTTCCTCCTCTCTGTATACTTCACCCCCAACTTCTCCTCCACAAAGTTCCTACACACAGAAAGAGAGAGGGAGATAGAGTGAGAGGGGGGGTATGGGGAGGGAGAATGATCGTCATTATAATTACATTATAATTTGAGGAGAGGGAAAGAAGAGGAGAGGAAGAGGGAGAGGAGAGGGAGAGGAGAGGTAGAGAAGAGGAGAGGGAGAGGAGAGGGAGAGAAGAGGAGAGGTAGAGAAGAGGAGAGGAGAGGGAGAGGAGAGGGAGAGGAGAGGTAAAGGGGTAGAGGAGAGGGAGAGGAGAGGGAGAGGAGAGGTAGAGAAGAGGAGAGGGATAGGAGAGGAGAGGAGAGGAGTTGAAGAGGGAGAGGAGAGAAGAGGGAGAGGAGAGGGATAGGAGAGAGAGGAAGAGGGAGAGGAGAGGGATAGGATGTAGAGAAGAGGAGAGGGATAGGAGAGGGAGAGGAGAGGAGAGGGAGAGGAGAGGGAGAGGAAAGGAGAGGAGAGGGAGAGGAGAGGAGAGGGAGAGGAGAGGGAGAGGAGAGGTAGAGGAGAGGTAGAGAAGAGGAGAGGGAGAGGAGAGGTAGAGAAGAGGAGAGGGAGAGGAGAGGTAGAGGAGAGGAGAGGTAGAGGAGAGGGAGAGAAGAGGAGAGGGAGAGGAGAGGTAGAGGAGAGGTAGAGGAGAGGTAGAGGAGAGGTAGAGGAGAGGAGAGGGAGAGGAGAGGGAGAGAAGAGGAAGAGGAGAGGGAGAGGAGAGGTAGAGAAGAGGAGAGGAGAGGAGAGGAGAGGAGAGGGAGAGGAGAGGAGAGGAGAGGGAGAGAAGAGGGAGAGAAGAGGAGAGGGAGAGGAGAGGAGAGGGAGAGGAGAGGAGAGGGAGAGGAGAGGGAGAGAAGAGGAGAGGGAGAGAAGAGGAGAGGAGAGGGAGAGGAGAGGAGAGGGAGAGGAGAGGAGAGGGAGAGAAGAGGAGAGGGAGAGGAGAGGGAGAGGGAGAGGTAGAGAAGAGGAGAGGGAGAGCAGAGGTAGAGGAGAGGTAGAGGAGAGGGAGAGGAGAGGGAGAGAAGAGGAGAGGTAGAGAAGAGGAGAGGGAGAGGAGAGGGAGAGAAGAGGAGAGGTAGAGAAGAGGAGAGGGAGAGGAGAGGGAGAGAAGAGGAGAGGAGAGGGAGAGGAGAGGGAGTGAAGAGGGAGAGGGAGAGGAGAGGGAGAGGAGAGGGATAGGATGTAGAGAAGAGGAGAGGGATAGGAGAGGGAGAGGAGAGGTAGAGAAGAGGAGAGGGAGAGGAGAGGGAGAGGAGAGGTAGAGGAGAGGGAGAGGAGAGGTAGAGGAGAGGGAGAGAAGAGGAGAGGGAGAGGAGAGGTAGAGGAGAGGTAGAGGAGAGGTAGAGAAGAGGAGAGGGAGAGGAGAGGTAGAGGAGAGGTAGAGAAGAGGAGAGGGAGAGGAGAGGGAGAGGAGAGGTAGAGAAGAGGAGAGGGAGAGGAGAGGAGAGGTAGAGGAGAGGGAGAGGAGAGGTAGAGGAGAGGGAGAGAAGAGGAGAGGGAGAGGATAGGTAGAGGAGAGGTAGAGGAGAGGAGAGGGAGAGGAGAGGGAGAGAGAAGAGGAAGAGGAGAGGGAGAGGAGAGGTAGAGAAGAGGAGAGGGAGAGGAGAGGGAGAGGAGAGTGAGAGAAGAGGAGAGGGAGAGAAGAGGAGAGGGAGAGGGAGAGGAGAGGGAGAGGAGAGGAGAGGAGAGGGAGAGGAGAGAGAGGAGAGAGAGGGAGAGGAGAGGAGAGGGAGAGAAGAGGAGAGGGAGAGGAGAGGGAGAGGTAGAGAAGAGGAGAGGGAGAGCAGAGGTAGAGGAGAGGTATAGGAGAGGGAGAGGAGAGGGAGAGAAGAGGAAGAGGTAGAGAAGATGAGAGGGAGAGGAGAGGGAGAGAAGAGGAGAGGAGAGGGAGAGGAGAGGGAGTGAAGAGGGAGAGGGAGAGGAGAGGGAGAGGAGAGGGATAGGATGTAGAGAAGAGGAGAGGGATAGGAGAGGGAGAGGAAAGGTAGAGAAGAGGAGAGGTAGAGGAGAGGTAGAGGAGAGGTAGAGAAGAGGAGAGGAGAGAGGAGAGGAGAGGAGAGAGAGAAGAGGAGAGGGAGAGGAGAGGAGAGGTAGAGGAGAGGGAGAGGAGAGGTAGAGGAGAGGGAGAGAAGAGGAGAGGGAGAGGAGAGGTAGAGGAGAGGTAGAGGAGCGGAGAGGGAGAGGAGAGGGAGAGAAGAGGAAGAGGAGAGGGAGAGGAGAGGTAGAGAAGAGGAGAGGGAGAGGAGAGGGAGAGGAGAGGGAGAGGAGAGGGAGAGGAGAGGGAGAGGGAGAGGAGAGGGAGAGAAGAGGAGAGGGAGAGAAAAGGAGAGGGAGAGGAGAGGAGAGGGAGAGAAGAGGAGAGGGAGAGAAGAGGAGAGGGAGATGAGAGGAGAGGGAGAGAAGAGGAGAGGGAGAGAAGAGGAGAGGGAGAGGAGAGGAGAGGGAGAGAAGAGGAGAGGGAGAGGAGAGGGAGAGAAGAGGAGAGGGAGAGGAGAGGGAGAGGAGAGGGAGAGAAGAGGAGAGGGAGAGGAGAAGGAGAGAAGAGGAGAGGGAGAGGAGAGGGAGAGGAGAGGTAGAGGAGAGGAAGAGGAGAGGAGAGGAGAGGGAGAGGAGAGGGAGAGGAGAGGAGAGGAGAGGGAGAGGAGAGGTAGAGAAGAGGAGAGGGAGAAGAGAGGGAGAGAAGAGGAGAGGAGAGGGAGAGGAGAGGGAGAGAAGAGGAGAGGGAGAGGAGAGGGAGAGGAGAGGTAGAGAAGAGGAGAGGGAGAGGAGAGGGAGAGAAGAGGAGAGGTAGAGAAGAGGAGAGGGAGAGGAGAGGGAGAGAAGAGGAGAGGAGAGGGAGAGGAGAGGGAGAGAAGAGGAGAGGGAGAGGGAGAGGAGAGGGAGAGGAGAGGTAGAGAAGAGGAGAGGGAGAGGAGAGGGAGAGGAGAGGTAGAGAAGAGGAGAGGGAGAGGAGAGGTAGAGAAGAGGAGAGGAGAGAAAGCGGCAGTAAGGAGTAAAAAGGACAGGAGGCCAGCTAAGGTACATTGTATGTCCCTCAACTATCCACTGTGTGTTGGGAGGTGGTGGGTATTGTTGGCGTGCGGTCACCTGACAGCGTAAGTCATCCTATCAGGTCTCAGGGCTCTCATCATAATGAGTTTCTGCAGGGAACTTTTTGCTTTCCACTCCTGAGGAAACTTCTCTTTCTCCGGACACTCGGACTCTACCACCTTTTTCCAGCGTTTAGGGGAGCCCTCGATGTCCCGGTCCAAACCACGAAACTCATCAGTGAAACTCATTGTCTAGAGGAGAAGAGGGGAAATACATGTTTGTAAGTGTGTGTGTGTGTTTGTGTTTGATACTGTGTGTGTGTGTGTACCTTGATGGCGCTCCAGGCCTGGTTGGAGAGGAAGTCTACAGGACAGATGTAGCTGTGGTCGATGTTGAAGCGGAGCAGGAAGTCTAGTTCTCGTACGTCTATCTCCTTACTCATCAGTAACAACTGGGGAACAGGGAACACACTATTAGAACTAACACACAGACACACACAGAGAGACCCCCCCCCCCCCCCCCCCCACAGACACACCTGGAAGGCGAGTTGAGCGGTGAAGGTGAGTTTGTCTCTCTCAAACAGGCCTCTGCTGATGTAGTTGAAGGTGGAGTAGGTGATGCCGTCTATTAGAGTGTTGACTCTGCTCCTCACGTCCTCACACACCTCTGCCTGCTCCACCGCCTTGTGGAACACCACATTAAACGCCTACAGGGAGGGAGACAGTGAAAGACAAAGACAAGCCTAGATAAGCTAGAACGCTGTAATCTGGTCGTTAACTGGTCTGTACTGGTCCATTTGGACAGGTCTTGATTTACCTGTAGAAATAAAGGTTAAATGAAATAAAAAAGTGCTGTTGGTAACCTTGAGGCTGAACTGGTACATGGGGTTGATCTTGTTGAGGTCGTTCATGATGAAGTAGAGCAGAGAGGATCTGACTGCTACGGGGCGGTAGTGTTCTCTGGCCTCGTTGATCTTCACCTCGTTCACCTTCGCCTCCAGAACCTACGTCCCAAAACAGCATATTGGCAATCAGGACCAAGCGATTTGGCTATGTAGTCTGTCTAAGTTATCTTCCTTTATCCTTAAACCTCTGTCTCACCTTCATCTCGATCTCCGCGGCCGTGTGTTTGGTGGTCTCTAGTTTCTCCACCAGGACGTTGTCTCCTAGGAAGTTGCTCTCAGCAGCAGAGAGACGGCCCAGCAGCTCGTCCTCCAACAGCTTCAGCTCTATCTTGAACAGGTTCTGCTGCTTGGTCAGGTCACTCTGCAACCGCGACACAACCGTTATGCAACCACAACACAACCGTTATGCAACCACAACACAACCGTTGTGCAACCACAACACAACCGTTATGCAACCACAACACAACCGTTATACAACCACACACAACCGTTATACAACTGTTATACAACCACAACACAACCGTTACACAGCTGTTATGCAACCGTTATACAACCGTTATACAACCACAATACAACCGCAACACAACAAACAAACTTCACTAAAATAAATAATTTCGCAACATGTGGGTGGCCCCGGGAATCAAACCCACGACCCTGGTGTTACAAACACCCTACTCTCTGTCTGAGCTATACAAGACCACGACTATGCAGGAACCGAACACAACCAAACTTCAAGTGTCATTTTGTGACCATGTGAGGTCAAGAAGGAAGAGGCTGAGAGAGCCAGGAAGGACAGGGGACATAGCCATCTATCCCACCTTGAGGTGCTCGAGGTCGGGCCTCTCCAGATTGACCACCTGAGCCAGCAGCTGGTCCTCCAGGCCGTCTCTTGTAACAGTGAAGTTGATGAGGGTGGTCTGGGCCTGGATCTCAGGCTTATAGTGGGGGTTAGCCAGCTTAGTGTGGAGGATCAGCCTAAACGCTGGGTGGAAGAAACACTCTTTATCCCCCACCTTTATACAACTGGGAGAGAGAGGGAGAGAGGAGGAGTGTGCATTATACCTGCATTTTTTGATGATGATGTGGTGTGTGTGTGTGTGTGTGTGTGTGTGTGTGTGTGTGTGTGTGTGTGTGTGTTACCTGCCCTTCTTGATCGTGTGTCGTCCCAGTAGAGGGTCTATGACAGGGTCGATGGACTCCTCCAGATTCTCTATGAGGACAGTGTCTCCAGTCACAACAGCCTGCTCTATCACATCCACATACCTGGGGAAATGGGCTTTAGGTAGAACACATCAAACATACCAGAAGAGAGAGCAAGCTTAACAGATACACCTGTTAGGGAGATCCATTCAGGAGAGGGGAGAGTAGGATGGAGGGATGACACAGAGGAGAGGAGAGCAATCTCACCCTTTCTCTCCCAGGCTGACCACCTTGAGGCTGTTGCCATAACGAATCTTGATCCACTTGATGCCCTGCAGTTGGGGGTCAATAAGCAGTGGCCAGCGTTCACCTGGGCGCACACAAAGGAGGAACATGTTACAATTGCAATACGTTTACAGATGTAGGATCTTAATTTGAGCCAGTTTGCTACAGCATAATCCTGCGACAACAGGATATGTGAGTTAACATAATTCATGGACATTTTTGTAAGGGAGAATCAAGTCTGAAATTTCTAAGTGGAAATTACAATCTTCAGAAGCCCTGTTAAACCTCAAATTGCAGGAATGCTCTCCTGCCACAGTGTGGTCAAATTAAGATCTTACATCTGTAGCATGGACATAAAGGTGTAGAAAGTATAAAACATTCTCTACGCTCACAGTTGGTGAGGATGGTGGCGTTCTGAGTGGACATCTTGTCTCCCGGCAACCCCTCGTTGTTCCACTGAGCCACGGTAGCATCATCAGTCAGCATACACACTGGATCTAACCCCTCCGTCATGGGGATGGGGATCTGAGAGAGGGAGGAGACGAGAGGAGGAGAGGTGTTTTAGCATACACACTGGATCTAACCCCTCTGTCATGGGGATGGGTATCTGAGAGGGGGAGGGGAATAGGAGAGGGGGAGCATAAGAGAGAGAGAGAGTAAGAGATGAGAGGAGAGCAGGACCTTCTGGCCACGTAGGAAGGGCATCCAGAGGTTCTCCAGTAGTTCTCTGCGGTACTTCTTAGAGAAGGATCCGGCGTAGGAGATGAAGGCTGCAGTCAGCAGAATGTCTCCACACAGAGTCGCCTCCTGCTCATGGTACCCGGCTACAGAGTGGGCCCAACGCACATTCTCCGACTGAAACACACACATTATCCAGTGGATAAAACGTACTGTTAATGTTGGGAAACTTTCCCAAGTAGCATCACCTCGAGTCCTTTGACGAGGCGATTGGCCAGTTCGATGGTTTTGTTGGTGTGGTTGACCTCGTCCTGACAGCGAAGCTTCTCAGAGGTAGCCTTCTCAAATGCAGCAGTCAGGGTATCCAGACTACAGTCCAACTCCTACACACGCGCACACACGGACGCACACACACACAGTTAAGGGAAAATGTGTGTGTTTGGGGGGGGGGGGGGGGGGGGGGGGGAAGAGAGAGAGAGAGAGAGAGAGAGAGACCCACAGCTAGTTTCTTCCTAATGGCTTCTAGTTTGTCTGCGGCCTCAGCCAGGTCAGCATTAGCCTGAGAGAGACACAGCTTCTTCACCTCCACCTCACAGAACACCTGGGGAGGAAACAAGCACGCTCACAAATACACATTCCATAACATCAGTTTAAGTTGCCAACATCCACAAGGGTAATACAGAATCTTAAAAGACGTGTGGGTGTGGTAGCCAACCTCAGGCTATTAGGTGAGAGAGATACTTACATACATCTATGATTAGCAGTAGGAGAGAAAGGAAAAATAACAATGTGAGAAAAAGATGACAAGCATAAGAACAGTATTCTTCCATAGCGTTGATCAGGTGCTGCATATGAAATGAACCAGAGGTAAGACTGCATTTGGTCATTGTACATGCAGTCACAGCTGAAGAAGGAAGTTGACATACACTTAGGTTGGAGTCATTAAAACTTGTTTTTCAACCACTCCACAAATATCTTGTTAACAAACTATAGTTTTGGCAAGTCGGTAAGGACATCTACTTTGTGCAAGTCATTTTTACAACAATTGTTAACAGACAGACAATTCCAATGGGTCAGAAGTTTACATACACTAAGTTGACTGTGCCTTCCCGAAAATGATGTCCTGGCTTTAGAAACTTCTGATAGGCTAATTGACATCATTTTGGTCAATTGGAGGTGTACCTGAGGATGTATTTCAAGGCCTACCTTCAAACACAGTGCCTCTTTGCTTGACATCATGGGAAAATCAAAAGAAACCAGCCAAGACCTCAGAAAAAAAAATGTAGACCTCCACAAGTCTGGTTCATCCTTGGGAGCAATTTCCAAATGACTGAAGGTACCACTTTCATCTGTACAAACAACAGTACACAAGTATAAACACCATGGGACATCGCAGCCGTCATACCGCTAAGGAAGGAGACGTGTTTTGTCTCCTAGAGATGAACGTACTAAATGCAAATCAATACCAGCCAGAACAACATCAAAGGACCTTGTGAAGATGCTGGAGGAATACAGGTACAAAAGTATCTATATCCACAGTAAAACGAGTCCTGTATCGACATAACCTGAAAGGCCGCTCAGCAAGGAAGAAGCCACTGCTCCAAAACCGCCATAAAAAAGCCAGACTACGGTTTGCAACTGCACATGGGGACAAAGATTGTAGTTTTTTTTTTTAGAAATGTCCTCTTGTCTGATGAAACAAAAATAGAACTGTTTGGCCATAATGACCATCGTTATGTTTGGAGGAAAAAGGGGGAGGCTTGCCAGCCGAAGAACACCACCCCAACCGTGAAGCACTGGGGTGGCAGCATCATGTTGTGGGGGTGTTTTGCAGCAGGAGGGACTGGTGCACTTCACAAAATAGATGGCACCATGAGCAAAGAAAATGATGTGGATATATTGAATCAACATCTCAAGACATCAGTCAGGAAGTTAAAGCTTGGTTGCAAATGGGTCTTCCAAATGGACAATGACTCCAAGCATACTTCCAAAGTTGTGGCAAAATAATTTAAGGACAACAAAACCAAGCTATTGGACTGGCCATCACAAAGCCCTGACCTCAATCCTATAGAACATTTGTGGGCAGAATTGAAAAAGCATGTGCAAGCAAGGAGGCCTACAAACCTGACTCAGTTACACCAGCTCTGTCAGGAGTAACTTATTGTGGGAAGCTTGTGGAAGGCTACCCAAAATGTTTGACCCAAGTTAAACAATTTAAAGGCAATGCTACGAAATATTAATTGAGTGTATGTAAACTTCTGACCCACTGGGAATGTGATGAAAGAAATAAAAGCTGAAATAAATAATTCTCTACTATTATTCTACTATTATTCTCTCTACTATTATTTCACATTCTTAAAATAAAGTGGTGATCCTAACTGACCTAAGATAGGGAATTTTTACTAGGATTAAATGTCAGGAATTGTGAAAAACTGATTTTAAATTTATTTGGCTAAGGTGTATGTAAACTTCTGACTTCAAATGTTCGTGTTCAGTTTGTGTGTGTGCATCTATACAGAGTATGGCGTATTAGAGTATGTGTGGTGTATACAGTATGGTGTATTAGAGTGTGTCTGGTGTATACAGATTGGTGTATTAGTGTGTGTGGGGTGTATACAGTACAGTGTATTAGTGTGTGTGGTGTACACAGTGTGGTGTATTAGTGTGTGTGTGTGTGTGTGTGTGGTGTATACAGTATGGTATATTAGTGTGTGTGTGTGTGTGTGTGTGTGTGTGTGTGTGTGTGTGTGTGTGTGTGTGTGTGGTGTATAGAGCATGCAGCATTGTGTATTTTCATGTGTGTAGGGTGTATACAGTATTGTGTATTAGGGTGTGAAGGGTGTATACAGCATTGTGTATTTTGTGTGTGTAGGGTGTATACAGTATTGTGTATTAGTGTGTGGGGTGTATACAGCATTGTGTATTTGTGTGTGTGTGGTGTATACAGCATTGTGTATTAGTGTGTGGGGTGTATACAGTATTGTGTATTAGTGTGTGTAGTGTATACAGTATTGTGTATTAGTGTGTGTAGGGTCTAAACAGTATTGTGTATTAGTGTGTGTAGTGTATACAGCATTGTGTATTAGTGTGTGTGGGGTGTATACAGTATTGTGTATTAGTGTGTGGGGTGTATACAGCATTGTGTATTAGTGTGTGTGGAGTGTATACAGCATTGTGTATTAGTGTGTGTGGGGTGTATACAGTATTGTGTATTAGTGTGTGTAGGGTGTATACAGCATTGTGTATTTCGTGTGCGTAGGGTGTATACAGCATTGTGTATTAGTGTGTGTGTGGAGTGTATACAGTATTGTGTATTAGTGTGTGTGGATTGTATACAGCATTGTGTATTAGTGTGTGGGGTGTATACAGCATTGTGTATTTGTGTGTGTAGGGTGTATACAGCATTGTGTATTAGTATGTGGGGTGTATACAGTATTGTGTATTACTGTGTGGGGTGTATACAGTATTGTGTATTAGTATGTGGGGTGTATACAGTATTGTGTATTACTGTGTGGGGTGTATTCAGCATTGTGTATTACTGTGTGGGGTGTATACAGTAATGTGTATTACTGTGTGGGGTGTATACAGTATTGTGTATTACTGTGTGGGGTGTATTCAGCATTGCGCATTACTGTGTGGGGTATATACAGTATTGTGTATTACTGTGTGGGGTGTATACAGTATTGTGTATTACTGTGTGGGGTGTATACAGTATTGTGTATTCGTATGTGGGGTGTATACAGTATTGTGTATTAGTATGTGGGGTGTATTCAGTATTGTGTATTACTGTGTGGGGTGTACACAGTATTGTGTATTACTGTGTGGGGTGTATACAGTATTGTGTATTACTGTGTGGGGTGTATACAGCATTGTGTATTAGTGTGTGTGGAGTGTATACAGCATTGTGTATTACTGTGTGGGGTGTATTCAGTATTGTGTATTACTGTGTGAGGTGTATACAGTATTGTGTATTAGTATGTGGGGTGTATACAGTATTGTGTATTACTGTGTAGGGTGTATTCAGCATTGTGTATTACTGTGTGGGGTGTATACAGTATTGTGTATTACTGTGTGGGGTGTATACAGTATTGTGTATTACTGTGTGGGGTGTATACAGTATTGTGTATTACTGTGTGGGGTGTATACAGTATTGTGTATTACTGTGTGGGGTGTATACAGTATAGTGTATTACTGTGTGGGGTGTATACAGTATTGTGTATTACTGTGTGGGGTGTATACAGTATTGTGTATTACTGTGTGGGGTGTATTCAGCATTGTGTATTAGTGTGTGTGGAGTGTATTCAGCATTGTATATTACTGTGTGGGGTGTATTCAGCATTGTGTATTACTGTGTGGGGTGTATACAGTATTGTGTATTACTGTGTGGGGTGTATACAGTATTGTGTATTACTGTGTGGGGTGTATACAGTATTGTGTATTAGTGTGTGTGGAGTGTATTCAGCATTGTGTATTACTGTGTGGGGTGTATTCAGCATTGTGTATTACTGTGTGGGGTGTATACAGTATTGTGTATTACTGTGTGGGGTGTATACAGTATTGTGTATTACTGTGTGGGGTGTATACAGTATTGTGTATTAGTGTGTGTGGAGTATACAGTATTGTGTATTAGTGTGTGTGGAGTGTATTCAGCATTGTGTATTACTGTGTGGGGTGTATACAGTATTGTGTATTACTGTGTGGGGTGTATACAGCATTGTGTATTACTGTGTGGGGTGTATACAGTATTGTGTATTACTGTGTGGGGTGTATTCAGCATTGTGTATTACTGTGTGGGGTGTATTCAGCATTGTGTATTACTGTGTGGGGTGTATACAGTATTGTGTATTACTGTGTGGGGTGTATACAGTATTGTGTATTACTGTGTGGGGTGTATACAGCATTGTGTATTACTGTGTGGAGTGTATACAGTATTGTGTATTACTGTGTGGGGTGTATACAGCATTGTGTATTACTGTGTGGGGTGTATACAGTATTGTGTATTAGTGTGTGTGTAGTGTATTCAGCATTGTGTATTACTGTGTGGGGTGTATACAGTATTGTGTATTACTGTGTGGGGTGTATTCAGCATTGTGTATTACTGTGTGGGGTGTATACAGTATTGTGTATTACTGTGTGGGGTGTATACAGTATTGTGTATTAGTGTGTGGGGTGTATACAGTATTGTGTATTAGTGTGTGGGGTGTATACAGCATTGTGTATTACTGTGTGGGGTGTATACAGTATTGTGTATTACTGTGTGGGGTGTATACAGTATTGTGTATTAGTGTGTGGGGTGTATACAGCATTGTGTATTAGTATGTGGGGTGTATACAGTATTGTGTATTACTGTGTGGGGTGTATACAGTATTGTGTATTACTGTGTGGGGTGTATACAGTATTGTGTATTACTGTGTGGGGTGTATACAGTATTGTGTATTACTGTGTGGGGTGTATACAGTATTGTGTATTAGTGTGTGGGGTGTATACAGTATTGTGTATTACTGTGTGGGGTGTATTCAGCATTGTGTATTACTGTGTGGGGTGTATTCAGTATTGTGTATTACTGTGTGGGGTGTATACAGTAATGTGTATTACTGTGTGGGGTGTATACAGTATTGTGTATTACTGTGTGGGGTGTATTCAGCATTGTGCATTACTGTGTGGGGTATATACAGTATTGTGTATTACTGTGTGGGGTGTATACAGTATTGTGTATTACTGTGTGAGGTGTATACAGTATTGTGTATTCGTATGTGGGGTGTATACAGTATTGTGTATTAGTATGTGGGGTGTATTCAGTATTGTGTATTACTGTGTGGGGTGTATACAGTATTGTGTATTACTGTGTGGGGTGTATACAGTATTGTGTATTACTGTGTGGGGTGTATACAGCATTGTGTATTAGTGTGTGTGGAGTGTATACAGCATTGTGTATTACTGTGTGGGGTGTATTCAGTATTGTGTATTACTGTGTGGGGTGTATACAGTATTGTGTATTAGTATGTGGGGTGTATACAGTATTGTGTATTACTGTGTGGGGTGTATTCAGCATTGTGTATTACTGTGTGGGGTGTATACAGTATTGTGTATTACTGTGTGGGGTGTATACAGTATTGTGTATTACTGTGTGGGGTGTATACAGTATTGTGTATTACTGTGTGGGGTGTATACAGTATTGTGTATTACTGTGTTGGGTGTATACAGTATAGTGTATTACTGTGTGGGGTGTATACAGTATTGTGTATTACTGTGTGGGGTGTATACAGTATTGTGTATTAGTGTGTGTGGAGTGTATTCAGCATTGTATATTACTGTGTGAGGTGTATTCAGCATTGTGTATTACTGTGTGGGGTGTATACAGTATTGTGTATTACTGTGTGGGGTGTATACAGTATTGTGTATTACTGTGTGGGGTGTATACAGTATTGTGTATTAGTGTGTGTGGAGTGTATTCAGCATTGTGTATTACTGTGTGGGGTGTATTCAGCATTGTGTATTACTGTGTGGGGTGTATACAGTATTGTGTATTACTGTGTGGGGTGTATACAGTATTGTGTATTAGTGTGTGGGGTGTATACAGTATTGTGTATTAGTGTGTGTGGAGTATACAGTATTGTGTATTAGTGTGTGTGGAGTGTATTCAGCATTGTGTATTACTGTGTGGGGTGTATACAGTATTGTGTATTACTGTGTGGGGTGTATACAGCATTGTGTATTACTGTGTGGGGTGTATACAGTATTGTGTATTACTGTGTGGGGTGTATACAGTATTGTGTATTAGTGTGTGTGGAGTGTATTCAGCATTGTGTATTACTGTCAGGGGTGTATACAGTATTGTGTATTAGTGTGTTTGGAGTGTATTCAGCATCGTGTATTACTGCGTGGGGTGTATACAGTATTGTGTATTACTGTGTGGGGTGTATTCAGCATTGTGTATTACTGTGTGGGGTGTATACAGTATTGTGTGTTAGAATGTGGGGTGTATACAGTATTGTGTATTACTGTGTGGGGTGTATACAGTATTGTGTATTACTGTGTGGGGTGTATACAGCATTGTGTATTACTGTGTGGAGTGTATACAGTATTGTGTATTACTGTGTGGGGTGTATACAGCATTGTGTATTACTGTGTGGGGTGTATACAGTATTGTGTATTAGTGTGTGTGTAGTGTATTCAGCATTGTGTATTACTGTGTGGGGTGTATACAGTATTGTGTATTACTGTGTGGGGTGTATTCAGCATTGTGTATTACTGTGTGGGGTGTATACAGTATTGTGTATTACTGTGTGGGGTGTATACAGTATTGTGTATTAGTGTGTGGGGTGTATACAGTATTGTGTATTACTGTGTGGGGTGTATACAGTATTGTGTATTAGTGTGTGGGGTGTATACAGTATTGTGTATTACTGTGTGGGGTGTATACAGTATTGTGTATTACTGTGTGGGGTGTATACAGTATTGTGTATTACTGTGTGGGGTGTATACAGTATTGTGTATTACTGTGTGGGGTGTATACAGTATTGTGTATTAGTGTGTGTGGGGTGTATACAGTATTGTGTATTACTGTGTGGGGTGTATACAGTATTGTGTATTACTGTGTGGGGTGTATACAGTATTGTGTATTAGTGTGTGGGGTGTATACAGTATTGTGTATTACTGTGTGGGGTGTATTCAGCATTGTGTATTACTGTGTGGGGTGTATTCAGCATTGTGTATTACTGTGTGGGGTGTATACAGTATTGTGTATTACTGTGTGGGGTGTATACAGTATTGTGTATTACTGTGTGGGGTGTATTCAGCATTGTGTATTACTGTGTGGGGTGTATACAGTATTGTGTATTACTGTGTGGGGTGTATTCAGCATTGTGTATTACTGTGTGGGGTGTATACAGTATTGTGTATTAGTATGTGGGGTGTATACAGTATTGTGTATTACTGTGTGGGGTGTATACAGTATTGTGTATTAGTGTGTGGGGTGTATACAGTATTGTGTATTAGTGTGTGGGGTGTATACAGTATTGTGTATTAGTATGTGGGGTGTATACAGTATTGTGTATTACTGTGTGGGGTGTATACAGTATTGTGTATTACTGTGTGGGGTGTATACAGTATTGTGTATTACTTTGTGGGGTGTATACAGTATTGTGTATTAGTGTGTGGGGGGTGTATACAGTATTGTGTATTAGTGTGTGGGGTGTATACAGTATTGTGTATTACTGTGTGGGGTGTATTCAGCATTGTGTATTACTGTGTGGGGTGTATTCAGCATTGTGTATTACTGTGTGGGGTGTATACAGTATTGTGTATTACTATGTGAGGTGTATACAGTATTGTGTATTAGTGTGTGTGGAGTGTATACAGTATTGTGTATTAGTATGTGGGGTGTATACAGTATTGTGTATTACTGTGTGGGGTGTATACAGTATTGTGTATTACTGTGTGGGGTGTATACAGTATTGTGTATTACTGTGTGGGGTGTATACAGTATTGTGTATTAGAATGTGGGGTGTATACAGTATTGTGTATTACTGTGTGGGGTGTATACAGTATTGTGTATTACTGTGTGGGGTGTATACAGCATTGTGTATTACTGTGTGGAGTGTATACAGTATTGTGTATTACTGTGTGGGGTGTATACAGCATTGTGTATTACTGTGTGGGGTGTATACAGTATTGTGTATTAGTGTGTGTGTAGTGTATTCAGCATTGTGTATTACTGTGTGGGGTGTATACAGTATTGTGTATTACTGTGTGGGGTGTATTCAGCATTGTGTATTACTGTGTGGGGTGTATACAGTATTGTGTATTACTGTGTGGGGTGTATACAGTATTGTGTATTAGTGTGTGGGGTGTATACAGTATTGTGTATTACTGTGTGGGGTGTATACAGTATTGTGTATTAGTGTGTGGGGTGTATACAGCATTGTGTATTAGTATGTGGGGTGTATACAGTATTGTGTATTACTGTGTGGGGTGTATACAGTATTGTGTATTACTGTGTGGGGTGTATACAGTATTGTGTATTACTGTGTGGGGTGTATACAGTATCGTGTATTACTGTGTGGGGTGTATACAGTATTGTGTATTAGTGTGTGTGGGGTGTATACAGTATTGTGTATTACTGTGTGGGGTGTATACAGTATTGTGTATTACTGTGTGGGGTGTATACAGTATTGTGTATTAGTGTGTGGGGTGTATACAGTATTGTGTATTACTGTGTGGGGTGTATTCAGCATTGTGTATTACTGTGTGGGGTGTATTCAGCATTGTGTATTACTGTGTGGGGTGTATACAGTATTGTGTATTACTGTGTGGGGTGTATACAGTATTGTGTATTACTGTGTGGGGTGTATACAGTATTGTGTATTAGTGTGTGTGGGGTGTATACAGTATTGTGTATTACTGTGTGGGGTGTATACAGTATTGTGTATTACTGTGTGGGGTGTATACAGTATTGTGTATTAGTGTGTGGGGTGTATACAGTATTGTGTATTACTGTGTGGGGTGTATTCAGCATTGTGTATTACTGTGTGGGGTGTATTCAGCATTGTGTATTACTGTGTGGGGTGTATACAGTATTGTGTATTACTGTGTGGGGTGTATACAGTATTGTGTATTACTGTGTGGGGTGTATTCAGCATTGTGTATTACTGTGTGGGGTGTATACAGTATTGTGTATTACTGTGTGGGGTGTATTCAGCATTGTGTATTACTGTGTGGGGTGTATACAGTATTGTGTATTAGTATGTGGGGTGTATACAGTATTGTGTATTACTGTGTGGGGTGTATACAGTATTGTGTATTAGTGTGTGGGGTGTATACAGTATTGTGTATTAGTGTGTGGGGTGTATACAGTATTGTGTATTAGTATGTGGGGTGTATACAGTATTGTGTATTACTGTGTGGGGTGTATACAGTATTGTGTATTACTGTGTGGGGTGTATACAGTATTGTGTATTACTTTGTGGGGTGTATACAGTATTGTGTATTAGTGTGTGGGGGGTGTATACAGTATTGTGTATTAGTGTGTGGGGTGTATACAGTATTGTGTATTACTGTGTGGGGTGTATTCAGCATTGTGTATTACTGTGTGGGGTGTATTCAGCATTGTGTATTACTGTGTGGGGTGTATACAGTATTGTGTATTACTATGTGAGGTGTATACAGTATTGTGTATTAGTGTGTGTGGAGTGTATACAGTATTGTGTATTAGTATGTGGGGTGTATACAGTATTGTGTATTACTGTGTGGGGTGTATACAGTATTGTGTATTACTGTGTGGGGTGTATACAGTATTGTGTATTACTGTGTGGGGTGTATACAGTATTGTGTATTAGAATGTGGGGTGTATACAGTATTGTGTATTACTGTGTGGGGTGTATACAGTATTGTGTATTACTGTGTGGGGTGTATACAGCATTGTGTATTACTGTGTGGAGTGTATACAGTATTGTGTATTACTGTGTGGGGTGTATACAGCATTGTGTATTACTGTGTGGGGTGTATACAGTATTGTGTATTAGTGTGTGTGTAGTGTATTCAGCATTGTGTATTACTGTGTGGGGTGTATACAGTATTGTGTATTACTGTGTGGGGTGTATTCAGCATTGTGTATTACTGTGTGGGGTGTATACAGTATTGTGTATTACTGTGTGGGGTGTATACAGTATTGTGTATTAGTGTGTGGGGTGTATACAGTATTGTGTATTACTGTGTGGGGTGTATACAGTATTGTGTATTAGTGTGTGGGGTGTATACAGCATTGTGTATTAGTATGTGGGGTGTATACAGTATTGTGTATTACTGTGTGGGGTGTAGACAGTATTGTGTATTACTGTGTGGGGTGTATACAGTATTGTGTATTACTGTGTGGGGTGTATACAGTATTGTGTATTACTGTGTGGGGTGTATACAGTATTGTGTATTAGTGTGTGTGGGGTGTATACAGTATTGTGTATTACTGTGTGGGGTGTATACAGTATTGTGTATTACTGTGTGGGGTGTATACAGTATTGTGTATTAGTGTGTGGGGTGTATACAGTATTGTGTATTACTGTGTGGGGTGTATTCAGCATTGTGTATTACTGTGTGGGGTGTATTCAGCATTGTGTATTACTGTGTGGGGTGTATACAGTATTGTGTATTACTGTGTGGGGTGTATACAGTATTGTGTATTACTGTGTGGGGTGTATTCAGCATTGTGTATTACTGTGTGGGGTGTATACAGTATTGTGTATTACTGTGTGGGGTGTATTCAGCATTGTGTATTACTGTGTGGGGTGTATAAAGTATTGTGTATTAGTATGTGGGGTGTATACAGTATTGTGTATTACTGTGTGGGGTGTATACAGTATTGTGTATTACTGTGTGGGGTGTATATAGTATTGTGTATTACTGTGTGGGGTGTATACAGTATTGTGTATTAGTGTGTGGGGTGTATACAGTATTGTGTAATACTGTGTGGGGTGTATTCAGCATTGTGTATTACTGTGTGGGGTGTATTCAGCCTTGTGTATTACTGTGTGGGGTGTATACAGTATTGTGTATTACTGTGTGGGGTGTATTCAGCATTGTGTATTACTGTGTGGGGTGTATACAGTATTGTGTATTACTGTGTGGGGTGTATTCAGCATTGTGTATTACTGTGTGGGGTGTATACAGTATTGTGTATTACTGTGTGGGGTGTATACAGTATTGTGTATTAGTGTGTGGGGTGTATACAGTATTGTGTATTACTGTGTGGGGTGTATACAGTATTGTGTATTAGTGTGTGGGGTGTATACAGCATTGTGTATTAGTATGTGGGGTGTATACAGTATTGTGTATTACTGTGTGGGGTGTATACAGTATTGTGTATTACTGTGTGGGGTGTATACAGTATTGTGTATTACTGTGTGGGGTGTATACAGTATTGTGTATTACTGTGTGGGGTGTATACAGTATTGTGTATTAGTGTGTGTGGGGTGTATACAGTATTGTGTATTACTGTGTGGGGTGTATACAGTATTGTGTATTACTGTGTGGGGTGTATACAGTATTGTGTATTAGTGTGTGGGGTGTATACAGTATTGTGTATTACTGTGTGGGGTGTATTCAGCATTGTGTATTACTGTGTGGGGTGTATTCAGCATTGTGTATTACTGTGTGGGGTGTATACAGTATTGTGTATTACTGTGTGGGGTGTATACAGTATTGTGTATTACTGTGTGGGGTGTATTCAGCATTGTGTATTACTGTGTGGGGTGTATACAGTATTGTGTATTACTGTGTGGGGTGTATTCAGCATTGTGTATTACTGTGTGGGGTGTATACAGTATTGTGTATTACTGTGTGGGGTGTATTCAGCATTGTGTATTACTGTGTGGGGTGTATACAGTATTGTGTATTACTGTGTGGGGTGTATACAGTATTGTGTATTAGTGTGTGTGGGGTGTATACAGTATTGTGTATTACTGTGTGGGGTGTATACAGTATTGTGTATTACTGTGTGGGGTGTATACAGTATTGTGTATTACTGTGTGGGGTGAATTCAGCATTGTGTATTACTGTGTGGGGTGTATACAGTATTGTGTATTACTGTGTGGGGTGTATACAGTATTGTGTATTACTGTGTGGGGTGTATTCAGCATTGTGTATTACTGTGTGGGGTGTATACAGTATTGTGTATTACTGTGTGGGGTGTATTCAGCATTGTGTATTACTGTGTGGGGTGTATACAGTATTGTGTATTAGTATGTGGGGTGTATACAGTATTGTGTATTACTGTGTGGGGTGTATACAGTATTGTGTATTAGTGTGTGGGGTGTATACAGTATTGTGTATTAGTGTGTGGGGTGTATACAGTATTGTGTATTAGTATGTGGGGTGTATACAGTATTGTGTATTACTGTGTGGGGTGTATACAGTATTGTGTATTACTGTGTGGGGTGTATACAGTATTGTGTATTACTGTGTGGGGTGTATACAGTATTGTGTATTAGTGTGCGTGGGGTGTATACAGTATTGTGTATTACTGTGTGGGGTGTATACAGTATTGTGTATTACTGTGTGGGGTGTATATAGTATTGTGTATTACTGTGAGGGGTGTATACAGTATTGTGTATTAGTGTGTGGGGTGTATACAGTATTGTGTATTACTGTGTGGGGTGTATTCAGCATTGTGTATTACTGTGTGGGGTGTATTCAGCATTGTGTATTACTGTGTGGGGTGTATACAGTATTGTGTATTACTATGTGAGGTGTATACAGTATTGTGTATTAGTGTGTGTGGAGTGTATACAGTATTGTGTATTAGTATGTGGGGTGTATACAGTATTGTGTATTACTGTGTGGGGTGTGTACAGTATTGTGTATTACTGTGTGGGGTGTATACAGTATTGTGTATTACTGTGTGGGGTGTATACAGTATTGTGTATTACTGTGTGGGGTGTATACAGTATTGTGTATTAGAATGTGGGGTGTATACAGTATTGTGTATTACTGTGTGGGGTGTATACAGTATTGTGTATTACTGTGTGGGGTGTATACAGCATTGTGTATTACTGTGTGGAGTGTATACAGTATTGTGTATTACTGTGTGGGGTGTATACAGCATTGTGTATTACTGTGTGGGGTGTATACAGTATTGTGTATTAGTGTGTGTGTAGTGTATTCAGCATTGTGTATTACTGTGTGGGGTGTATACAGTATTGTGTATTACTGTGTGGGGTGTATTCAGCATTGTGTATTACTGTGTGGGGTGTATACAGTATTGTGTATTACTGTGTGGGGTGTATACAGTATTGTGTATTAGTGTGTGGGGTGTATACAGTATTGTGTATTACTGTGTGGGGTGTATACAGTATTGTGTATTAGTGTGTGGGGTGTATACAGCATTGTGTATTAGTATGTGGGGTGTATACAGTATTGTGTATTACTGTGTGGGGTGTATACAGTATTGTGTATTACTGTGTGGGGTGTATACAGTATTGTGTATTACTGTGTGGGGTGTATACAGTATTGTGTATTACTGTGTGGGGTGTATACAGTATTGTGTATTAGTGTGTGTGGGGTGTATACAGTATTGTGTATTACTGTGTGGGGTGTATACAGTATTGTGTATTACTGTGTGGGGTGTATACAGTATTGTGTATTAGTGTGTGGGGTGTATACAGTATTGTGTATTACTGTGTGGAGTGTATTCAGCATTGTGTATTACTGTGTGGGGTGTATTCAGCATTGTGTATTACTGTGTGGGGTGTATACAGTATTGTGTATTACTGTGTGGGGTGTATACAGTATTGTGTATTACTGTGTGGGGTGTATTCAGCATTGTGTATTACTGTGTGGGGTGTATACAGTATTGTGTATTACTGTGTGGGGTGTATTCAGCATTGTGTATTACTGTGTGGGGTGTATAAAGTATTGTGTATTAGTATGTGGGGTGTATACAGTATTGTGTATTACTGTGTGGGGTGTATACAGTATTGTGTATTACTGTGTGGGGTGTATATAGTATTGTGTATTACTGTGTGGGGTGTATACAGTATTGTGTATTAGTGTGTGGGGTGTATACAGTATTGTGTAATACTGTGTGGGGTGTATTCAGCATTGTGTATTACTGTGTGGGGTGTATTCAGCCTTGTGTATTACTGTGTGGGGTGTATACAGTATTGTGTATTACTGTGTGGGGTGTATTCAGCATTGTGTATTACTGTGTGGGGTGTATACAGTATTGTGTATTACTGTGTGGGGTGTATACAGTATTGTGTATTACTGTGTGGGGTGTATACAGTATTGTGTATTAGTGTGTGTGTAGTGTATTCAGCATTGTGTATTACTGTGTGGGGTGTATACAGTATTGTGTATTACTGTGTGGGGTGAATTCAGCATTGTGTATTACTGTGTGGGGTGTATACAGTATTGTGTATTACTGTGTGGGGTGTATACAGTATTGTGTATTACTGTGTGGGGTGTATTCAGCATTGTGTATTACTGTGTGGGGTGTATACAGTATTGTGTATTACTGTGTGGGGTGTATTCAGCATTGTGTATTACTGTGTGGGGTGTATACAGTATTGTGTATTAGTATGTGGGGTGTATACAGTATTGTGTATTACTGTGTGGGGTGTATACAGTATTGTGTATTAGTGTGTGGGGTGTATACAGTATTGTGTATTAGTGTGTGGGATGTATACAGTATTGTGTATTAGTATGTGGGGTGTATACAGTATTGTGTATTACTGTGTGGGGTGTATACAGTATTGTGTATTACTGTGTGGGGTGTATACAGTATTGTGTATTACTGTGTGGGGTGTATACAGTATTGTGTATTAGTGTGCGTGGGGTGTATACAGTATTGTGTATTACTGTGTGGGGTGTATACAGTATTGTGTATTACTGTGTGGGGTGTATATAGTATTGTGTATTACTGTGAGGGGTGTATACAGTATTGTGTATTAGTGTGTGGGGTGTATACAGTATTGTGTATTACTGTGTGGGGTGTATTCAGCATTGTGTATTACTGTGTGGGGTGTATTCAGCATTGTGTATTACTGTGTGGGGTGTATACAGTATTGTGTATTACTATGTGAGGTGTATACAGTATTGTGTATTAGTGTGTGTGGAGTGTATACAGTATTGTGTATTAGTATGTGGGGTGTATACAGTATTGTGTATTACTGTGTGGGGTGTGTACAGTATTGTGTATTACTGTGTGGGGTGTATACAGTATTGTGTATTACTGTGTGGGGTGTATACAGTATTGTGTATTAGTATGTGGGGTGTATACAGTATTGTGTATTACTGTCTGGGGTGTATTCAGCATTGTGTATTACTGTGTGGGGTGTATACAGTATTGTGTATTACTGTGTGGGGTGTATACAGTATTGTGTATTATTGTGTGGGGTGTATACAGTATTGTGTATTACTGTGTGGGGTGTATACAGTATTGTGTATTACTGTGTGGGGTGTATACAGTATAGTGTATTACTGTGTGGGGTGTATACAGTATTGTGTATTACTGTGTGTGGTGTATACAGTATTGTGTATTACTGTGTGGGGTGTATTCAGCATTGTGTATTAGTGTGTGTGGAGTGTATTCAGCATTGTGTATTACTGTGTGGGATGTATTCAGCAGTGTGTATTACTGTGTGGGGTGTATACAGTATTGTGTATTACTGTGTGGGGTGTATACAGTATTGTGTATTACTGTGTGGGGTGTATACAGTATTGTGTATTAGTGTGTGTGGAGTGTATTCAGCATTGTGTATTACTGTGTGGGGTGTATTCAGCATTGTGTATTACTGTGTGGGGTGTATACAGTATTGTGTATTACTGTGTGGGGTGTATACAGTATTGTGTATTACTGTGTGGGGTGTATACAGTATTGTGTATTAGTGTGTGTGGAGTATACAGTATTGTGTATTAGTGTGTGTGGAGTGTATTCAGCATTGTGTATTACTGTGTGGGGTGTATACAGTATTGTGTATTACTGTGTGGGGTGTATACAGCATTGTGTATTACTGTGTGGGGTGTATACAGTATTGTGTATTACTGTGTGGGGTGTATACAGTATTGTGTATTAGTGTGTGTGTGGAGTGTATTCAGCATTGTGTATTACTGTGTGGGGTGTATACAGTATTGTGTATTAGTGTGTGTGGAGTGTATTCAGCATTGTGTATTACTGTGTGGGGTGTATACAGTATTGTGTATTACTGTGTGGGGTGTATTCAGCATTGTGTATTACTGTGTGGGGTGTATACAGTATTGTGTATTAGAATGTGGGGTGTATACAGTATTGTGTATTACTGTGTGGGGTGTATACAGTATTGTGTATTACTGTTTGGGGTGTATACAGCATTGTGTATTACTGTGTGGAATGTATACAGTATTGTGTATTACTGTGTGGGTGTATACAGCATTGTGTATTACTGTGTGGGGTGTATACAGTATTGTGTATTAGTGTGTGTGTAGTGTATTCAGCATTGTGTATTACTGTGTGGGGTGTATACAGTATTGTGTATTACTGTGTGGGGTGTATTCAGAATTGTGTATTACTGTGTGGGGTGTATACAGTATTGTGTATTACTGTGTGGGGTGTATACAGTATTGTGTATTACTGTGTGGGGTGTATACAGTATTGTGTATTAGTGTGTGGGGTGTATACAGTATTGTGTATTAGTATGTGGGGTGTATACAGTATTGTGTATTACTGTGTGGGGTGTATACAGTATTGTGTATTACTGTGTGGGGTGTATACAGTATTGTGTATTACTGTGTGGGGTGTATACAGTATTGTGTATTACTGTGTGGGGTGTATACAGTATTGTGTATTAGTGTGTGTGGGGTGTATACAGTATTGTGTATTACTGTGTGGGGTGTATACAGTATTGTGTATTACTGTGTGGGGTGTATACAGTATTGTGTATTAGTGTGTGGGGTGTATACAGTATTGTGTATTACTGTGTGGGGTGTATTCAGCATTGTGTATTACTGTGTGGGGTGTATACAGCATTGTGTATTACTGTGTGGGGGGTATACAGTATTGTGTATTACTGTGTGGGGTGTATACAGTATTGTGTATTACTGTGTGGGGTGTATTCAGCATTGTGTATTACTGTGTGGAATGTATACAGTATTGTGTATTACTGTGTGGGGTGTATTCAGCATTGTGTATTACTGTGTGGGGTGTATACAGCATTGTGTATTACTGTGTGGGGTGTATTTTCAGTATTGTGTATTAGTGTGTGTGGGGTGTATACAGTATTGTGTATTACTGTGTGGGGTGTATACAGTATTGTGTATTACTGTGTGGGGTGTATACAGTATTGTGTATTACTGTGTGGGGTGAATTCAGCATTGTGTATTACTGTGTGGGGTGTATACAGTATTGTGTATTACTGTGTGGGGTGTATACAGTATTGTGTATTACTGTGTGGGGTGTATTCAGCATTGTGTATTACTGTGTGGGGTGTATACAGTATTGTGTATTACTGTGTGGGGTGTATTCAGCATTGTGTATTACTGTGTGGGGTGTATACAGTATTGTGTATTAGTATGTGGGGTGTATACAGTATTGTGTATTACTGTGTGGGGTGTATACAGTATTGTGTATTAGTGTGTGGGGTGTATACAGTATTGTGTATTAGTGTGTGGGGTGTATACAGTATTGTGTATTAGTATGTGGGGTGTATACAGTATTGTGTATTACTGTGTGGGGTGTATACAGTATTGTGTATTACTGTGTGGGGTGTATACAGTATTGTGTATTAGTGTGCGTGGGGTGTATACAGTATTGTGTATTACTGTGTGGGGTGTATACAGTATTGTGTATTACTGTGTGGGGTGTATATAGTATTGTGTATTACTGTGTGGGGTGTATACAGTATTGTGTATTAGTGTGTGGGGTGTATACAGTATTGTGTATTACTGTGTGGGGTGTATTCAGCATTGTGTATTACTGTGTGGGGTGTATTCAGCATTGTGTATTACTGTGTGGGGTGTATACAGTATTGTGTATTACTATGTGAGGTGTATACAGTATTGTGTATTAGTGTGTGTGGAGTGTATACAGTATTGTGTATTAGTATGTGGGGTGTATACAGTATTGTGTATTACTGTGTGGGGTGTATACAGTATTGTGTATTACTGTGTGGGGTGTATACAGTATTGTGTATTACTGTGTGGGGTGTATACAGTATTGTGTATTAGTATGTGGGGTGTATACAGTATTGTGTATTACTGTCTGCGGTGTATTCAGCATTGTGTATTACTGTGTGGGGTGTATACAGTATTGTGTATTACTGTGTGGGGTGTATACAGTATTGTGTATTATTGTGTGGGGTGTATACAGTATTGTGTATTACTGTGTGGGGTGTATACAGTATTGTGTATTACTGTGTGGGGTGTATACAGTATAGTGTATTACTGTGTGGGGTGTATACAGTATTGTGTATTACTGTGTGGGGTGTATACAGTATTGTGTATTACTGTGTGGGGTGTATTCAGCATTGTGTATTAGTGTGTGTGGAGTGTATTCAGCATTGTGTATTACTGTGTGGGGTGTATTCAGCATTGTGTATTACTGTGTGGGGTGTATACAGTATTGTGTATTACTGTGTGGGGTGTATACAGTATTGTGTATTACTGTGTGGGGTGTATATAGTATTGTGTATTACTGTGTGGGGTGTATACAGTATTGTGTATTAGTGTGTGGGGTGTATACAGTATTGTGTATTACTGTGTGGGGTGTATTCAGCATTGTGTATTACTGTGTGGGGTGTATTCAGCATTGTGTATTACTGTGTGGGGTGTATACAGTATTGTGTATTACTATGTGAGGTGTATACAGTATTGTGTATTAGTGTGTGTGGAGTGTATACAGTATTGTGTATTAGTATGTGGGGTGTATACAGTATTGTGTATTACTGTGTGGGGTGTATACAGTATTGTGTATTACTGTGTGGGGTGTATACAGTATTGTGTATTACTGTGTGGGGTGTATACAGTATTGTGTATTAGTATGTGGGGTGTATACAGTATTGTGTATTACTGTCTGCGGTGTATTCAGCATTGTGTATTACTGTGTGGGGTGTATACAGTATTGTGTATTACTGTGTGGGGTGTATACAGTATTGTGTATTATTGTGTGGGGTGTATACAGTATTGTGTATTACTGTGTGGGGTGTATACAGTATTGTGTATTACTGTGTGGGGTGTATACAGTATAGTGTATTACTGTGTGGGGTGTATACAGTATTGTGTATTACTGTGTGGGGTGTATACAGTATTGTGTATTACTGTGTGGGGTGTATTCAGCATTGTGTATTAGTGTGTGTGGAGTGTATTCAGCATTGTGTATTACTGTGTGGGGTGTATTCAGCATTGTGTATTACTGTGTGGGGTGTATACAGTATTGTGTATTACTGTGTGGGGTGTATACAGTATTGTGTATTACTGTGTGGGGTGTATACAGTATTGTGTATTAGTGTGTGTGGAGTGTATTCAGCATTGTGTATTACTGTGTGGGGTGTATTCAGCATTGTGTATTACTGTGTGGGGTGTATACAGTATTGTGTATTACTGTGTGGGGTGTATACAGTATTGTGTATTACTGTGTGGGGTGTATACAGTATTGTGTATTAGTGTGTGTGGAGTATACAGTATTGTGTATTAGTGTGTGTGGAGTGTATTCAGCATTGTGTATTACTGTGTGGGGTGTATACAGTATTGTGTATTACTGTGTGGGGTGTATACAGCATTGTGTATTACTGTGTGGGGTGTATACAGTATTGTGTATTACTGTGTGGGGTGTATACAGTATTGTGTATTAGTGTGTGTGTGGAGTGTATTCAGCATTGTGTATTACTGTGTGGGGTGTATACAGTATTGTGTATTAGTGTGTGTGGAGTGTATTCAGCATTGTGTATTACTGTGTGGGGTGTATACAGTATTGTGTATTACTGTGTGGGGTGTATTCAGCATTGTGTATTACTGTGTGGGGTGTATACAGTATTGTGTATTAGAATGTGGGGTGTATACAGTATTGTGTATTACTGTGTGGGGTGTATACAGTATTGTGTATTACTGTGTGGGGTGTATACAGCATTGTGTATTACTGTGTGGAATGTATACAGTATTGTGTATTACTGTGTGGGTGTATACAGCATTGTGTATTACTGTGTGGGGTGTATACAGTATTGTGTATTAGTGTGTGTGTAGTGTATTCAGCATTGTGTATTACTGTGTGGGGTGTATACAGTATTGTGTATTACTGTGTTGGGTGTATTCAGCATTGTGTATTACTGTGTGGGGTGTATACAGTATTGTGTATTACTGTGTGGGGTGTATACAGTATTGTGTATTACTGTGTGGGGTGTATACAGTATTGTGTATTAGTGTGTGGGGTGTATACAGTATTGTGTATTAGTATGTGGGGTGTATACAGTATTGTGTATTACTGTGTGGGGTGTATACAGTATTGTGTATTACTGTGTGGGGTGTATACAGTATTGTGTATTACTGTGTGGGGTGTATACAGTATTGTGTATTACTGTGTGGGGTGTATACAGTATTGTGTATTACTGTGTGGGGTGTATACAGTATTGTGTATTACTGTGTGGGGTGTATACAGTATTGTGTATTACTGTGTGGGGTGTATACAGTATTGTGTATTACTGTGTGGGGTGTATACAGTATTGTGTATTAGTGTGTGGGGTGTATACAGTATTGTGTATTACTGTGTGGGGTGTATTCAGCATTGTGTATTACTGTGTGGGGTGTATACAGCATTGTGTATTACTGTGTGGGGTGTATACAGTATTGTGTATTACTGTGTGGGGTGTATACAGTATTGTGTATTACTGTGTGGGGTGTATTCAGCATTGTGTATTACTGTGTGGAATGTATACAGTATTGTGTATTACTGTGTGGGGTGTATACAGCATTGTGTATTACTGTGTGGGGTGTATACAGTATTGTGTATTACTGTGTGGGGTGTATACAGTATTGTGTATTACTGTGTGGGGTGTATTCAGCATTGTGTATTACTGTGTGGGGTGTATACAGTATTGTGTATTACTGTGTGGGGTGTATTCAGCATTGTGTATTACTGTGTGGGGTGTATACAGTATTGTGTATTGGTATGTGGGGTGTATACAGTATTGTGTATTACTGTGTGGGGTGTATACAGTATTGTGTATTAGTGTGTGGGGTGTATACAGTATTGTGTATTAGTGTGTGGGGTGTATACAGTATTGTGTATTAGTATGTGGGGTGTATACAGTATTGTGTATTACTGTGTGGGGTGTATACAGTATTGTGTATTACTGTGTGGGGTGTATACAGTATTGTGTATTACTGTGTGGGGTGTATACAGTATTGTGTATTAGTGTGTGTGGGGTGTATACAGTATTGTGTATTACTGTGTGGGGTGTATACAGTATTGTGTATTACTGTGTGGGGTGTATACAGTATTGTGTATTACTGTGTGGGGTGTATACAGTATTGTGTATTAGTGTGTGGGGTGTATACAGTATTGTGTATTACTGTGTGGGGTGTATTCATCATTGTGTATTACTGTGTGGGGTGTATTCAGCATTGTGTATTACTGTGTGGGGTGTATACAGTATTGCGTATTACTGTGTGGGGTGTATACAGTATTGTGTATTAGTGTGTGTGGAGTGTATACAGTATTGTGTATTAGTATGTGGGGTGTATACAGTATTGTGTATTACTGTGTGGGGTGTATACAGTATTGTGTATTACTGTGTGGGGTGTATACAGTATTGTGTATTACTGTGTGTGGTGTATACAGTATTGTGTATTACTGTGTGGGGTGTATACAGTATTGTGTATTACTGTGTGGGGTGTATACAGTATTGTGTATTAGTGTGTGTGGAGTGTACCTCGTGGAAGCGTATGATGTTGAGGACCCAGGCACAGAGACCGGCTGCGGCGGATGATTTGAGTCTGACAAACTCAGGGTTAAACTCTGGGTCACTGAGGTACTCATCTCTCACGCACCTCACTGTCGATTCCGGGATGTGTTCCTTGTCAAAGTTCACCAACGCCTGTAGGAAGTCATCCACCTGGGCATAGACACACACATGGGCGTGCACACTCTGAAACACTCTGAAACACTGCCGTTAACACAAAGTGACACAGACACACGGACGGCCAGACAGACAAACTGTCACCTATGGGATATATGCTCCTTACACACATGGTCACACAGACAAGACAAGACAAGACACACCAAGACTGACCTTGCTCATGACTACTTTCGCTGCCTTCCAGCTGCGGTCTTTGGGTAATTTACCATGAGGAGCCAGTAGCACCATGACAGCAGCAGACACGTTAGTCACTATGGCTGGGGGGTTAGGGAACGTCTTCAACTCTGTCAGGTTCAGCTAGTGGGAGGACACACATTATTAGGAATCGCATGATATAAAAAAAACCGCCCTGTATTAAAGGTCTAATATATCTCCATATCATAGCAATTAAGTCAAATTCAAAAGGCACTCGCAAATCTGAGCTATCTTTGTTGCAGGTGCATGGTAACAATTGAATAACATGAGAAAAAAATAAGAAACCTGCAAACTGCTCTTGCTAGTATCTTAAGCTTTACGTATTGGCCTCAGGGCCTTCGTCTTGAGGCTTTTAGTTTATTTTTTATTTATTTTATAATTTTTTTTACCCCTTTTTCTCCCCAATTTCGTGGTATCCAATTGTTGTAGTATCTACTATCTTGTCTCATCGCTACAACTCCCGTACAGGATCGGGAGAGACAAAGGTTGAAAGTCATGCGTCCTCCGATACACAACCCAACCAAGCCGCACTGCGTCTTAACACAGCGCGCATCCAACCCGGAAGCCAGCCGCACCAATGTGTCGGGCAACCTTGGTTAGCGCGCACTGCGCCCGGCCCGCCACAGGAGTCGCTGGTGCGCGATGAGACAAGGACATCCCTACCGACCAAGCCCTCCCTAACCCGGACGACGCTAGGCCAATTGTGCGTCGCCCCACGGACCTCCCGGTCGTGGCCGGTTACGACAGAGCCTGGGCGCGAACCCAGGGACTCTGATGGCACAGCTGGCGCTGCAGTACAGTACAGCGCCCTTAACCACTGCGCCACCCAGTTTTTTAACGGGTAGCAATTATGTACCTTATTGCTATTGTTTTAAATTAAAATGGTAAAAAAAATTGCTTATTAGCAAAGAGCAATTTCTCAATAATAATTTTGCTAGGACTGTCAGGGAGTGGTCTAACTGGGGAGGGGAAAAATGAAAATGAGCCGCTATTGGAAGAGAGGTTTGGAATTCTCTTTCTTATTGGTCTACTGGTGATGTCACCAGGCAGGCCAATACTCCCTTCCACCACAACAGGCTGAAATTTCAGGCAGTCTTTTCAAACAGTGTGTTGAGTGTGTTGAGGGCTGCGTCAGCTGCCTGTAGAGCTGTGTTACCCTGTTGAGTGTGTTGAGGGCTGCGTCAGCTGCCTGTAGAGCTGTGTGTTACCCTGTTGAGTGTGTTGAGGGCTGCGTCAGCTGCCTGTAGAGCTGTGTGTTACCCTGTTGAGTGAGTTGAGGGCTGCGTCAGCTGCCTGTAGAGCTGTGTGTTACCCTGTTGAGTGTGTTGAGGGCTGCGTCAGCTGCCTGTAGAGCTGTGTGTTACCCTGTTGAGTTGGTTGAGGGCTGCGTTAGCTGCCTGTAGAGCTGTGTGTTACCCTGTTGAGTGTGTTGAGGGCTGCGTCAGCTGCCTGTAGAGCTGTGTGTTACCCTGTTCAGTGTGTTGAGGGCTGCGTCAGCTGCCTGAAGAGCTGTGTGTTACCCTGTTGAGTGTGTTGAGGGCTGCGTCAGCTGCCTGTAGAGCTGTGTGTTACCCTGTTGAGTGTGTTGAGGGCTGCGTCAGCTGCCTGTAAGACTGTGTGTTACCCTGTTGAGTGTGTTGAGGGCTGCGTCAGCTGCCTGTAAGGCTGTGTGTTACCCTGTTGAGTGAGTTGAGGGCTGCGTCAGCTGCCTGTAGAGCTGTGTGTTACCCTGTTGAGTTTGTTGAGGGCTGCGTCAGCTGACTGTAGAGCTGTGTGTTACCCTGTTGAGTGTGTTGAGGGCTGCGTCAGCTGCCTGTAGAGCTGTGTGTTACCCTGTTGAGTGTGTTGAGGGCTGTGTCAGCTGCCTGTAGAGCTGTGTGTTACCCTGTTGAGTGTGTTGATGGCTGCGTCAGCTGCCTGTAAGGCTGTGTGTTACCCTGTTGAGTGTGTTGATGGCTGCGTCAGCTGCCTGTAGAGCTGTGTGTTACCCTGTTGAGTGTGTTGAGGGCTGCGTCAGCTGCCTGTAGAGCTGTGTGTTACCCTGTTGAGTGAGTTGAGGGCTGCGTCAGCTGCCTGTAGAGCTGTGTGTTACCCTGTTGAGTGTGTTGAGGGCTGTGTCAGCTGCCTGTAGAGCTGTGTGTTACCCTGTTGAGTGTGTTGAGGGCTGCGTCAGCTGCCTGTAAGGCAGGTTCAGCCTTTGCCAGGTCCTCTTCACTCTGCTGTTGCTGTGTGGTCACCTCAGCCTGGATGGTTCCTACCTAAAGGACAACAACACCCAGCACCACACACTAAACACTTATACATTGCACATTTCAACTTAGAAATGGCACAACAAAATGGTAATTACCTAATAATTACTACCAACACCATTTCGATTTTTTGAGGATTCCTTGAAATTGATCAAGGCTCACGTGCTCACTCTTACCCTCTGTTCCTCCGCGTCTGCCACAGTCCTCTCCTGGTTGAGTTTGTCTGTCTGCTGGCCGATCTTAGAGATGAGAGCCTCTGTGTCTGTGTTCCTCTGCCACAGCTCTACTTCCTGGACTGCTAACTTAGCCTTAAGATCCTCCACCTGAGAAGGGGGAAGTAGATATGGATGGAGGGTCGGTAGAGAGATGGCTCAGAGAGAGAGAGAGAGAGAGAGAGAGAGAGAGAGAGAGAGAGAGAGAGAGAGAGAGGGAAGAGGCGAAGTGTGTTCCTGTGTGTGTGTGTGTGGGGGGGGGGGGCTATGAGTTTGACTGACCTGTGAGGCCGTGGTCTGTAGTTTCTGCAGGCCGTTCTCCAGTCTCTCCATCTTCTGAGTGAGCTCTCTGCGTTTTGTCCCCAGTAGGTTACCGTACAGCTTCATAAACTCTAGGAAGCTCTTGGGAGTGGTGTAGTTGAAGTGCTTCTCGTTCTGCTGGTACTTTACACTCACCTGGAACACATTTAGACAATAAAGTACAATATTATATTCAAATGATCTGTCACTTGATTTATATAACTATGATGACCCACTCAACTGTCACTAAAATGAAGTCCTTTATGTTGTAAAGTTAAATTAATTCTCAGCCTCTCACCTCGTTAACACTGGTGTGGGCGTAGGAGATAAACTCACTGATGGACGCACGGACATCCGGCTAGAGAGGTTAGAGAGAAAACATGGATATGCAAACAAACGACTGTTCTCCATATATATCATCCACCGTCTATGTGATTGTGATGTGTCGTCGGACTGGTGTTAACCTCCAGATCCGGTATCTTCTCTATGAAGGTGGTGCTGACAGACTGAAGGGCCAGCTGAGGCCAGGAGTGGAACCAGTCTATGGCCGTACAGTTGACCAGGGCCGGGAACTTACGAGCACGGGTACGCAGGGTGAACCCTACCGGGGAAAAACACAGGACCACCTGTAGCGAGATGGAGGGAAGAAGAACAGAGGGGGGAGACAGGAGAGGGAAAAGAGGACAGAGACAAATCCACTATTTGTCACTGTTGACATTTCCCTCTTCAGGAAATAAATTGCGCATACTTTGTTGTAAACACAGTTTCCACCTTCCACCTATTACATTTCCTGTTATAGAGCGGACTTTAATTGATTGATCTCATTGAGCCCAGTAGACAGACCTTGAGCTGCCTCCGTATCCTCTCGATGAAGAAGGCCCAGCAGTTGTCTCTGTTGTCAATCAGGCCCAGTCCTCTTAGCTCCATACGGATGGACGTCACGATCATATCCACTTCCTCCTCACTGAACAGGTCTGGGATGTCCCCTAGGAGATAGGGCACACACTAGCATACAAACACACTAGCTAGGGGATGCCTCACGGCCATGTCCACTATTTCCTTACAGATCAGGTTTGGGATGTCCCCTAGGAGACAGGGCACATGATGCCCGCATGTCGTTGATGGTTGAGGTGCGGTGTTGGTGTTGGTGCGTACCTGATGCCAGCATGTCGTTGATAGTTCAGGTGTGGTGCGGTGTTGGTGCGTACCTGATGCCAGCATGTCGTTGATAGTTGAGGTGTGGTGTTGGTGTTGGTGCGTACCTGAAGCCAGCATGTCGTTAATGGTTGAGGTGCGGTGTTGGTGTTGGTGCGTACCTGATGCCAGCATGTCGTTGATAGTTGAGGTGTGGTGTTGGTGTTGGTGCGTACCTGATGCCAGCATGTCGTTGATAGTTGAGGTGCGGTGTTGGTGTTGGTGCGTACCTGATGCCAGCATGTCGTTGATGGTTGAGGTGCGGTGTTGGTGCTGGTGCGTACCTGATGCCAGCATGTCGTTGATAGTTGAGGTGCGGTGTTGGTGCGTACCTGATGCCAGCATGTCGTTGATAGTTGAGGTGCGGTGTTGGTGTTGGTGCGTACCTGATGCCAATATGTCATTGATGGTTGATGTGTGGTGTTGGTGTGTACCTGATGCCAGCATGTCATTGATGGTTGAGGTGCGGTGTTGGTGTTGGTGCGTACCTGATGCCAGCATGTCATTGATAGTTGAGGTGCGGTGTTGGTGCTGGTGCGTACCTGATGCCAGCATGTCATTGATGGTTGAGGTGCGGTGTTGGTGCGTACCTGATGCCAGCATGTCATTGATAGTTGAGGTGTGGTATTGGTGCTGGTGCGTACCTGATGCCAGCATGTCGTTGATAGTTGAGGTGCGGTGTTGGTGCGTACCTGATGCCAGCATGTCGTTGATGGTTGAGTTGCGGTGTTGGTGTTGGTGCGTACCTGATGCCAGCATGTCGTTGATGGTTGAGGTGTGGTGTTGGTGTTGGTGCGTACCTGATGCCAGCATGTCGTTGATGGTTGAGTTGCGGTGTTGGTGTTGGTGCGTACCTGATGCCAGCATGTCGTTGATAGTTGAGGTGTGGTGTTGGTGTTGGTGCGTACCTGATGCCAGCATGTCGTTGATGGTTGAGTTGCGGTGTTGGTGTTGGTGCGTACCTGATGCCAGCATGTCATTGATGGTTGAGGTGCGGTGTTGGTGCTGGTGCGTACCTGATGGCAGCATGTCATTGATAGTTGAGGTGCGGTGTTGGTGTTGGTGCGTACCTGATGCCAGCATGTCGTTGATAGTTGAGGTGCGGTGTTGGTGTTGGTGCGTACCTGATGCCAGCATGTCGTTGATAGTTGAGGTGCGGTGTTGGTGTTGGTGCGTACCTGATGCCAGCATGTCGTTGATAGTTGAGGTGCGGTGTTGGTGCGTACCTGATGCCAGCATGTCGTTGATAGCTAAGGTGCGGTGTTGGTGTTGGTGCGTACCTGATGCCAATATGTCATTGATGGTTGAGGTGCGGTGTTGGTGTGTACCTGATGCCAGCATGTCATTGATGGTTGAGGTGCGGTGTTGGTGTTGGTGCGTACCTGATGCCAGCATGTCGTTGATGGTTGAGGTGTGGTGTTGGTGTTGGTGCGTACCTGATACCAATATGTCATTGATGGTTGAGGTGCGGTGTTGGTGTTGGTGCATACCTGATGCCAGCATGTCATTGATGGTTGAGGTGCGGTGTTGGTGTTGGTGCGTACCTGATGCCAGCATGTCGTTGATGGTTGAGGTGCGGTGTTGGTGTTGGTGCGTACCTGATCCCAGCATGTCGTTGATAGTTGAGGTGTGGTGTTGGTGCGTACCTGATGCCAGCATGTCGTTGATAGTTGAAGTGTGGTGTTGGTGCGTACCTGATGCCAGCATGTCGTTGATGGTTGAGGTGCGGTGTTGGTGCGTACCTGATGGCAGCATGTTGTTGATGGTTGAGGTGTGGTGTTGGTGTTGGTGCGTACCTGATGCCAGCATGTCATTGATAGTTGAGGTGTGGTGTTGGTGTTGGTGCGTACCTGATGCCAGCATGTCGTTGATATTTGAGGTGCGGTGTTGGTGCGTACCTGATGCCAGCATGTCGTTGATAGTTGAGGTGCGGTGTTGGTGTTGGTGCGTACCTGATGCCAATATGTCATTGATGGTTGATGTGTGGTGTTGGTGTGTACCTGATGCCAGCATGTCATTGATGGTTGAGGTGCGGTGTTGGTGTTGGTGCGTACCTGATGCCAGCATGTCCTTGATGGTTGAGGTGCGGTGTTGGTGTTGGTGCGTACCTGATGCCAGCATGTCATTGATGGTTGAGGTGCGGTGTTGGTGTTGGTGCGTACCTGATGCCAGCATGTCATTGATAGTTGAGGTGTGGTGTTGGTGCTGGTGCGTACCTGATGCCAGCATGTCGTTGATGGTTGAGTTGCGGTGTTGGTGTTGGTGCGTACCTGATGCCAGCATGTCATTGATAGTTGAGGTGCGGTGTTGGTGCTGGTGCGTACCTGATGGCAGCATGTCATTGATAGTTGAGGTGCGGTGTTGGTGTTGGTGCGTACCTGATGCCAGCATGTCGTTGATAGTTGAGGTGCGGTGTTGGTGTTGGTGCGTACCTGATGCCAGCATGTCGTTGATAGTTGAGGTGCGGTGTTGGTGTTGGTGCGTACCTGATGCCAGCATGTCGTTGATAGTTGAGGTGCGGTGTTGGTGCGTACCTGATGCCAGCATGTCGTTGATAGCTGAGGTGCGGTGTTGGTGTTGGTGCGTACCTGATGCCAATATGTCATTGATGGTTGAGGTGCGGTGTTGGTGTGTACCTGATGCCAGCATGTCATTGATGGTTGAGGTGCGGTGTTGGTGTTGGTGCGTACCTGATGCCAGCATGTCGTTGATGGTTGAGGTGTGGTGTTGGTGTTGGTGCGTACCTGATACCAATATGTCATTGATGGTTGAGGTGCGGTGTTGGTGTTGGTGCATACCTGATGCCAGCATGTCATTGATGGTTGAGGTGCGGTGTTGGTGTTGGTGCGTACCTGATGCCATCATGTCGTTGATGGTTGAGGTGCGGTGTTGGTGTTGGTGCGTACCTGATGCCAGCATGTCGTTGATAGTTGAGGTGTGGTGTTGGTGCGTACCTGATGCCAGCATGTCGTTGATAGTTGAAGTGTGGTGTTGGTGCGTACCTGATGCCAGCATGTCGTTGATGGTTGAGGTGCGGTGTTGGTGCGTACCTGATGGCAGCATGTTGTTGATGGTTGAGGTGTGGTGTTGGTGTTGGTGCGTACCTGATGCCAGCATGTCATTGATAGTTGAGGTGTGGTGTTGGTGTTGGTGCGTACCTGATGCCAGCATGCCGTTGATAGTTGAGGTGCGGTGTTGGTGCGTACCTGATGCCAGCATGTCGTTGATAGTTGAGGTGCGGTGTTGGTGTTGGTGCGTACCTGATGCCAATATGTCATTGATGGTTGATGTGTGGTGTTGGTGTGTACCTGATGCCAGCATGTCATTGATGGTTGAGGTGCGGTGTTGGTGTTGGTGCGTACCTGATGCCAGCATGTCATTGATGGTTGAGGTGCGGTGTTGGTGTTGGTGCGTACCTGATGCCAGCATGTCATTGATGGTTGAGGTGCGGTGTTGGTGTTGGTGCGTACCTGATGCCAGCATGTCATTGATAGTTGAGGTGTGGTGTTGGTGCTGGTGCGTACCTGATGCCAGCATGTCGTTGATAGTTGAGATGCGGTGTTGGTGCGTACCTGATGCCAGCATGTCGTTGATGGTTGAGTTGCGGTGTTGGTGTTGGTGCGTACCTGATGCCAGCATGTCGTTGATAGTTGAGGTGTGGTGTTGGTGTTGGTGCGTACCTGATGCCAGCATGTCGTTGATGGTTGAGTTGCGGTGTTGGTGTTGGTGCGTACCTGATGCCAGCATGTCGTTGATAGTTGAGGTGTGGTGTTGGTGTTGGTGCGTACCTGATGCCAGCATGTCGTTGATGGTTGAGTTGCGGTGTTGGTGTTGGTGCGTACCTGATGCCAGCATGTCGTTGATAGTTGAGGTGCGGTGTTGGTGTTGGTGCGTACCTGATGCCAGCATGTCGTTGATAGTTGAGGTGCGGTGTTGGTGTTGGTGCGTACCTGATGCCAGCATGTCATTGATAGTTGAGGTGCGGTGTTGGTGCTGGTGCGTACCTGATGCCAGCATGTCATTGATAGTTGAGGGGCGGTGTTGGTGTTGGCGCGTACCTGATGCCAGCATGTCGTTGATAGTTGAGGTGCGGTGTTGGTGTTGGTGCGTACCTGATGCCAGCCTGTCATTGATAGTTGAGGTGCGGTGTTGGTGTTGGTGCGTACCTGATGCCAGCATGTCGTTGATAGTTGAGGTGCGGTGTTGGTGCGTACCTGATGCCAGCATGTCGTTGATAGCTGAGGTGCGGTGTTGGTGTTGGTGCGTACCTGATGCCAATATGTCATTGATGGTTGAGGTGCGGTGTTGGTGTGTACCTGATGCCAGCATGTCATTGATGGTTGAGGTGCGGTGTTGGTGTTGGTGCGTACCTGATGCCAGCATGTCGTTGATGGTTGAGGTGTGGTGTTGGTGTTGGTGCGTACCTGATACCAATATGTCATTGATGGTTGAGGTGCGGTGTTGGTGTTGGTGCATACCTGATGCCAGCATGTCATTGATGGTTGAGGTGCGGTGTTGGTGTTGGTGCGTACCTGATGCCAGCATGTCGTTGATGGTTGAGGTGCGGTGTTGGTGTTGGTGCGTACCTGATGCCAGCATGTCGTTGATAGTTGAGGTGTGGTGTTGGTGCGTACCTGATGCCAGCATGTCGTTGATAGTTGAAGTGTGGTGTTGGTGCGTACCTGATGCCAGCATGTCGTTGATGGTTGAGGTGCGGTGTTGGTGCGTACCTGATGGCAGCATGTTGTTGATGGTTGAGGTGTGGTGTTGGTGTCGGTGCGTACCTGATGCCAGCATGTCGTTGATAGTTGAGGTGTGGTGTTGGTGTTGGTGCGTACCTGATGCCAGCATGTCGTTGATAGTTGAGGTGTGGTGTTGGTGTTGGTGCGTACCTGATGCCAGCATGTCATTGATGGTTGAGGTGCGGTGTTGGTGTTGGTGCGTACCTGATGCCAGCATGTCGTTGATAGTTGAGGTGTGGTGTTGGTGTTGGTGCGTACCTGATGCCAGCATGTCGTTGATGGTTGAGGTGCGGTGTTGGTGCGTACCTGATGCCAGCATGTTGTTGATAGTTGAGGTGTGGTATTGGTGCTGGTGCGTACCTGATGCCAGCATGTCGTTGATAGTTGAGGTGCGGTGTTGGTGCGTACCTGATGGCAGCATGTTGTTGATGGTTGAGGTGTGGTGTTGGTGTTGGTGCGTACCTGATGCCAGCATGTCGTTGATAGTTGAGGTGTGGTGTTGGTGTTGGTGCGTACCTGATGCCAGCATGTCGTTGATAGTTGAGGTGTGGTGTTGGTGTTGGTGCGTACCTGATGCCAGCATGTCATTGATGGTTGAGGTGCGGTGTTGGTGTTGGTGCGTACCTGATGCCAGCATGTCGTTGATAGTTGAGGTGTGGTGTTGGTGTTGGTGCGTACCTGATGCCAGCATGTCGTTGATGGTTGAGGTGCGGTGTTGGTGCGTACCTGATGCCAGCATGTTGTTGATAGTTGAGGTGTGGTATTGGTGCTGGTGCGTACCTGATGCCAGCATGTCGTTGATAGTTGAGGTGCGGTGTTGGTGCGTACCTGATGCCAGCATGTCGTTGATGGTTGAGTTGCGGTGTTGGTGTTGGTGCGTACCTGATGCCAGCATGTCGTTGATAGTTGAGGTGTGGTGTTGGTGTTGGTGCGTACCTGATGCCAGCATGTCGTTGATGGTTGAGTTGCGGTGTTGGTGTTGGTGCGTACCTGATGCCAGCATGTCGTTGATAGTTGAGGTGTGGTGTTGGTGTTGGTGCGTACCTGATGTCAGCATGTCGTTGATGGTTGAGGTGCGGTGTTGGTGCGTACCTGATGCCAGCATGTCGTTGATAGTTGAGGTGTGGTGTTGGTGCGTACCTGATGCCAGCATGTCGTTGATGGTTGAGGTGTGGTGTTGGTGCGTACCTAATGCCAGCATGTCGTTGATGGTTAAGGTGTGGTGTTGGTGTTGGTGCGTACCTGATGCCAGCATGTCGTTGATAGTTGAGGTGTGGTGTTGGTGCGTACCTGATGCCAGCATGTCGTTGATGGTTGAGGTGTGGTGTTGGTGTTGGTGCGTACCTGATGCCAGCATGTCGTTGATAGTTGAGGTGTGGTGTTGGTGCGTACCTGATGCCAGCATGTCGTTGATGGTTGAGGTGTGGTGTTGGTGTTGGTGCGTACCTGATGCCAGCATGTCGTTGATAGTTGAGGTGTGATGTTTGGTGTGTACCTGATGCCAGCATGTCGTTGATAGTTGAGGTGTGATGTTGGTGTGTACCTGATGCCAGCATGTCGTTGATAGTTGAGGTGCGGTTTTTGTGTTGGTGCGTACCTGATGCCAGCATGTCATTGATAGTTGAGGTGTGGTGTTGGTGCGTACCTGATGCCAGCATGTCGTTGATGGTTGAGGTGTGGTGTTGGTGCTGGTGCGTACCTGATGCCAGCATTTCGTTGATGGTTGAGGTGTGAGGTGTGGTGTTGGTGCGTATCTGATGCCAGCATGTCATTGATGGTTGAGGTGTGGTGTGGTGTAGGTGCGTACCTGATGCCAGCATGTCGTTGATGGTTGAGGTGTGGTGTAGGTGCGTACCTGATGCCAGCATGTCGTTGATGGTTGAGGTGTGGTGTAGGTGCTTATCTGATGCCAGCATGTCATTGATGGTTGAGGTGTGGTGTGGGTGCGTACCTGTTGCCAGCATGTTGTTGATGGTTGAGGTGAGGTGTTGGTGTTGGTGCGTACCTGTTGCCAGCATGTCGTTGATGGTTGAGGTGTGGTGTGGTGTAGGTGCGTACCTGATGCCAGCATGTCATTGATGGTTGAGGTGTGGTGTGGTGTTGTGTAGGTGCGTACCTGATGCCAGCATGTCGTTGATGGTTGAGGTGCGGTGTTGGTGCGTACCTGATGCCAGCATGTCGTTGATAGTTCAGGTGTGGTGTTGGTGCTGGTGCGTACCTGATGCCAGCATGTCGTTGATGGTTGAGGTGTGGTGTTGGTGCGTACCTGATGCCAGCATGTCATTGATGGTTGAGGTGTGGTGTGGTGTGGTGTAGGTGCGTACCTGATGCCAGCATGTCGTTGATGGTTGAGGTGTGGTGTTGGTGCGTACCTGATGCCAGCATGTCGTTGATGGTTGAGGTGTGGTGTAGGTGCGTACCTGATGCCAGCATGTTGTTGATGGTTAAGGTGTGCTGTTAGTGCGTGTTTGATGCCAGCATGTTGTTGAGTTGAGGTGTGGTGTTGGTGCGTACCTGATGCCAGCACGTCATTGATGGTTGAGGTGTGGTGTTGGTGCGTACCTGATGCCAGCATGTTGTTGATGGTTGAGGTGTGGTGTTGGTGCGTACCTAATGCCAGCATGTCGTTGATGGTTGAGGTGTGGTGTTGGTGTTGGTGCGTACCTGATACCAATATGTCATTGATGGTTGAGGTGCGGTGTTGGTGTTGGTGCATACCTGATGCCAGCATGTCATTGATGGTTGAGGTGCGGTGTTGGTGTTGGTGCGTACCTGATGCCAGCATGTCGTTGATGGTTGAGGTGCGGTGTTGGTGTTGGTGCGTACCTGATGCCAGCATGTCGTTGATAGTTGAGGTGTGGTGTTGGTGCGTACCTGATGCCAGCATGTCGTTGATAGTTGAAGTGTGGTGTTGGTGCGTACCTGATGCCAGCATGTCGTTGATGGTTGAGGTGCGGTGTTGGTGCGTACCTGATGGCAGCATGTTGTTGATGGTTGAGGTGTGGTGTTGGTGTTGGTGTGTACCTGATGCCAGCATGTCGTTGATAGTTGAGGTGTGGTGTTGGTGTTGGTGCGTACCTGATGCCAGCATGTCGTTGATAGTTGAGGTGTGGTGTTGGTGTTGGTGCGTACCTGATGCCAGCACGTCATTGATGGTTGAGGTGCGGTGTTGGTGTTGGTGCGTACCTGATGCCAGCATGTCGTTGATAGTTGAGGTGTGGTGTTGGTGTTGGTGCGTACCTGATGCCAGCATGTCGTTGATGGTTGAGGTGCGGTGTTGGTGCGTACCTGATGCCAGCATGTTGTTGATAGTTGAGGTGTGGTATTGGTGCTGGTGCGTACCTGATGCCAGCATGTCGTTGATAGTTGAGGTGCGGTGTTGGTGCGTACCTGATGGCAGCATGTTGTTGATGGTTGAGGTGTGGTGTTGGTGTTGGTGCGTACCTGATGCCAGCATGTCGTTGATAGTTGAGGTGTGGTGTTGGTGTTGGTGCGTACCTGATGCCAGCATGTCGTTGATAGTTGAGGTGTGGTGTTGGTGTTGGTGCGTACCTGATGCCAGCATGTCATTGATGGTTGAGGTGCGGTGTTGGTGTTGGTGCGTACCTGATGCCAGCATGTCGTTGATAGTTGAGGTGTGGTGTTGGTGTTGGTGCGTACCTGATGCCAGCATGTCGTTGATGGTTGAGGTGCGGTGTTGGTGCGTACCTGATGCCAGCATGTTGTTGATAGTTGAGGTGTGGTATTGGTGCTGGTGCGTACCTGATGCCAGCATGTCGTTGATAGTTGAGGTGCGGTGTTGGTGCGTACCTGATGCCAGCATGTCGTTGATGGTTGAGTTGCGGTGTTGGTGTTGGTGCGTACCTGATGCCAGCATGTCGTTGATAGTTGAGGTGTGGTGTTGGTGTTGGTGCGTACCTGATGCCAGAATGTCGTTGATGGTTGAGTTGCGGTGTTGGTGTTGGTGCGTACCTGATGCCAGCATGTCGTTGATAGTTGAGGTGTGGTGTTGGTGTTGGTGCGTACCTGATGTCAGCATGTCGTTGATGGTTGAGGTGCGGTGTTGGTGCGTACCTGATGCCAGCATGTCGTTGATAGTTGAGGTGTGGTGTTGGTGCGTACCTGATGCCAGCATGTCGTTGATGGTTGAGGTGTGGTGTTGGTGCGCACCTGATGCCAGCATGTCGTTGATAGTTGAGGTGTGGTGTTGGTGCGTACCTGATGCCAGCATGTCATTGATAGTTGAGGTGCGGTGTTGGTGCTGGTGCGTACCTGATGCCAGCATGTCATTGATAGTTGAGGGGCGGTGTTGGTGTTGGCGCGTACCTGATGCCAGCATGTCGTTGATAGTTGAGGTGCGGTGTTGGTGTTGGTGCGTACCTGATGCCAGCCTGTCATTGATAGTTGAGGTGCGGTGTTGGTGTTGGTGCGTACCTGATGCCAGCATGTCGTTGATAGTTGAGGTGCGGTGTTGGTGCGTACCTGATGCCAGCATGTCGTTGATAGCTGAGGTGCGGTGTTGGTGTTGGTGCGTACCTGATGCCAATATGTCATTGATGGTTGAGGTGCGGTGTTGGTGTGTACCTGATGCCAGCATGTCATTGATGGTTGAGGTGCGGTGTTGGTGTTGGTGCGTACCTGATGCCAGCATGTCGTTGATGGTTGAGGTGTGGTGTTGGTGTTGGTGCGTACCTGATACCAATATGTCATTGATGGTTGAGGTGCGGTGTTGGTGTTGGTGCATACCTGATGCCAGCATGTCATTGATGGTTGAGGTGCGGTGTTGGTGTTGGTGCGTACCTGATGCCAGCATGTCGTTGATGGTTGAGGTGCGGTGTTGGTGTTGGTGCGTACCTGATGCCAGCATGTCGTTGATAGTTGAGGTGTGGTGTTGGTGCGTACCTGATGCCAGCATGTCGTTGATAGTTGAAGTGTGGTGTTGGTGCGTACCTGATGCCAGCATGTCGTTGATGGTTGAGGTGCGGTGTTGGTGCGTACCTGATGGCAGCATGTTGTTGATGGTTGAGGTGTGGTGTTGGTGTTGGTGCGTACCTGATGCCAGCATGTCGTTGATAGTTGAGGTGTGGTGTTGGTGTTGGTGCGTACCTGATGCCAGCATGTCGTTGATAGTTGAGGTGTGGTGTTGGTGTTGGTGCGTACCTGATGCCAGCATGTCATTGATGGTTGAGGTGCGGTGTTGGTGTTGGTGCGTACCTGATGCCAGCATGTCGTTGATAGTTGAGGTGTGGTGTTGGTGTTGGTGCGTACCTGATGCCAGCATGTCGTTGATGGTTGAGGTGCGGTGTTGGTGCGTACCTGATGCCAGCATGTTGTTGATAGTTGAGGTGTGGTATTGGTGCTGGTGCGTACCTGATGCCAGCATGTCGTTGATAGTTGAGGTGCGGTGTTGGTGCGTACCTGATGGCAGCATGTTGTTGATGGTTGAGGTGTGGTGTTGGTGTTGGTGCGTACCTGATGCCAGCATGTCGTTGATAGTTGAGGTGTGGTGTTGGTGTTGGTGCGTACCTGATGCCAGCATGTCGTTGATAGTTGAGGTGTGGTGTTGGTGTTGGTGCGTACCTGATGCCAGCATGTCATTGATGGTTGAGGTGCGGTGTTGGTGTTGGTGCGTACCTGATGCCAGCATGTCGTTGATAGTTGAGGTGTGGTGTTGGTGTTGGTGCGTACCTGATGCCAGCATGTCGTTGATGGTTGAGGTGCGGTGTTGGTGCGTACCTGATGCCAGCATGTTGTTGATAGTTGAGGTGTGGTATTGGTGCTGGTGCGTACCTGATGCCAGCATGTCGTTGATAGTTGAGGTGCGGTGTTGGTGCGTACCTGATGCCAGCATGTCGTTGATGGTTGAGTTGCGGTGTTGGTGTTGGTGCGTACCTGATGCCAGCATGTCGTTGATAGTTGAGGTGTGGTGTTGGTGTTGGTGCGTACCTGATGCCAGCATGTCGTTGATGGTTGAGTTGCGGTGTTGGTGTTGGTGCGTACCTGATGCCAGCATGTCGTTGATAGTTGAGGTGTGGTGTTGGTGTTGGTGCGTACCTGATGTCAGCATGTCGTTGATGGTTGAGGTGCGGTGTTGGTGCGTACCTGATGCCAGCATGTCGTTGATAGTTGAGGTGTGGTGTTGGTGCGTACCTGATGCCAGCATGTCGTTGATGGTTGAGGTGTGGTGTTGGTGCGTACCTAATGCCAGCATGTCGTTGATGGTTAAGGTGTGGTGTTGGTGTTGGTGCGTACCTGATGCCAGCATGTCGTTGATAGTTGAGGTGTGGTGTTGGTGCGTACCTGATGCCAGCATGTCGTTGATGGTTGAGGTGTGGTGTTGGTGTTGGTGCGTACCTGATGCCAGCATGTCGTTGATAGTTGAGGTGTGATGTTGGTGTGTACCTGATGCCAGCATGTCGTTGATAGTTGAGGTGCGGTTTTTGTGTTGGTGCGTACCTGATGCCAGCATGTCATTGATAGTTGAGGTGTGGTGTTGGTGCGTACCTGATGCCAGCATGTCGTTGATGGTTGAGGTGTGGTGTTGGTGCTGGTGCGTACCTGATGCCAGCATTTCGTTGATGGTTGAGGTGTGAGGTGTGGTGTTGGTGCGTATCTGATGCCAGCATGTCATTGATGGTTGAGGTGTGGTGTGGTGTAGGTGCGTACCTGATGCCAGCATGTCGTTGATGGTTGAGGTGTGGTGTAGGTGCGTACCTGATGCCAGCATGTCGTTGATGGTTGAGGTGTGGTGTAGGTGCTTATCTGATGCCAGCATGTCATTGATGGTTGAGGTGTGGTGTGGGTGCGTACCTGTTGCCAGCATGTTGTTGATGGTTGAGGTGAGGTGTTGGTGTTGGTGCGTACCTGTTGCCAGCATGTCGTTGATGGTTGAGGTGTGGTGTGGTGTGGTGTAGGTGCGTACCTGATGCCAGCATGTCATTGATGGTTGAGGTGTGGTGTGGTGTTGTGTAGGTGCGTACCTGATGCCAGCATGTCGTTGATGGTTGAGGTGCGGTGTTGGTGCGTACCTGATGCCAGCATGTCGTTGATAGTTCAGGTGTGGTGTTGGTGCTGGTGCGTACCTGATGCCAGCATGTCGTTGATGGTTGAGGTGTGGTGTTGGTGCGTACCTGATGCCAGCATGTCATTGATGGTTGAGGTGTGGTGTGGTGTGGTGTAGGTGCGTACCTGATGCCAGCATGTCGTTGATGGTTGAGGTGTGGTGTTGGTGCGTACCTGATGCCAGCATGTCGTTGATGGTTGAGGTGTGGTGTAGGTGCGTACCTGATGCCAGCATGTTGTTGATGGTTAAGGTGTGCTGTTAGTGCGTGTTTGATGCCAGCATGTTGTTGAGTTGAGGTGTGGTGTTGGTGCGTACCTGATGCCAGCACGTCATTGATGGTTGAGGTGTGGTGTTGGTGCGTACCTGATGCCAGCATGTTGTTGATGGTTGAGGTGTGGTGTTGGTGCGTACCTAATGCCAGCATGTCGTTGATGGTTGAGGTGTGGTGTTGGTGTTGGTGCGTACCTGATACCAATATGTCATTGATGGTTGAGGTGCGGTGTTGGTGTTGGTGCATACCTGATGCCAGCATGTCATTGATGGTTGAGGTGCGGTGTTGGTGTTGGTGCGTACCTGATGCCAGCATGTCGTTGATGGTTGAGGTGCGGTGTTGGTGTTGGTGCGTACCTGATGCCAGCATGTCGTTGATAGTTGAGGTGTGGTGTTGGTGCGTACCTGATGCCAGCATGTCGTTGATAGTTGAAGTGTGGTGTTGGTGCGTACCTGATGCCAGCATGTCGTTGATGGTTGAGGTGCGGTGTTGGTGCGTACCTGATGGCAGCATGTTGTTGATGGTTGAGGTGTGGTGTTGGTGTTGGTGTGTACCTGATGCCAGCATGTCGTTGATAGTTGAGGTGTGGTGTTGGTGTTGGTGCGTACCTGATGCCAGCATGTCGTTGATAGTTGAGGTGTGGTGTTGGTGTTGGTGCGTACCTGATGCCAGCACGTCATTGATGGTTGAGGTGCGGTGTTGGTGTTGGTGCGTACCTGATGCCAGCATGTCGTTGATAGTTGAGGTGTGGTGTTGGTGTTGGTGCGTACCTGATGCCAGCATGTCGTTGATGGTTGAGGTGCGGTGTTGGTGCGTACCTGATGCCAGCATGTTGTTGATAGTTGAGGTGTGGTATTGGTGCTGGTGCGTACCTGATGCCAGCATGTCGTTGATAGTTGAGGTGCGGTGTTGGTGCGTACCTGATGGCAGCATGTTGTTGATGGTTGAGGTGTGGTGTTGGTGTTGGTGCGTACCTGATGCCAGCATGTCGTTGATAGTTGAGGTGTGGTGTTGGTGTTGGTGCGTACCTGATGCCAGCATGTCGTTGATAGTTGAGGTGTGGTGTTGGTGTTGGTGCGTACCTGATGCCAGCATGTCATTGATGGTTGAGGTGCGGTGTTGGTGTTGGTGCGTACCTGATGCCAGCATGTCGTTGATAGTTGAGGTGTGGTGTTGGTGTTGGTGCGTACCTGATGCCAGCATGTCGTTGATGGTTGAGGTGCGGTGTTGGTGCGTACCTGATGCCAGCATGTTGTTGATAGTTGAGGTGTGGTATTGGTGCTGGTGCGTACCTGATGCCAGCATGTCGTTGATAGTTGAGGTGCGGTGTTGGTGCGTACCTGATGCCAGCATGTCGTTGATGGTTGAGTTGCGGTGTTGGTGTTGGTGCGTACCTGATGCCAGCATGTCGTTGATAGTTGAGGTGTGGTGTTGGTGTTGGTGCGTACCTGATGCCAGAATGTCGTTGATGGTTGAGTTGCGGTGTTGGTGTTGGTGCGTACCTGATGCCAGCATGTCGTTGATAGTTGAGGTGTGGTGTTGGTGTTGGTGCGTACCTGATGTCAGCATGTCGTTGATGGTTGAGGTGCGGTGTTGGTGCGTACCTGATGCCAGCATGTCGTTGATAGTTGAGGTGTGGTGTTGGTGCGTACCTGATGCCAGCATGTCGTTGATGGTTGAGGTGTGGTGTTGGTGCGTACCTGATGCCAGCATGTCGTTGATGGTTAAGGTGTGGTGTTGGTGTTGGTGCGTACCTGATGCCAGCATGTCGTTGATAGTTGAGGTGTGGTGTTGGTGCGTACCTGATGCCAGCATGTCGTTGATGGTTGAGGTGTGGTGTTGGTGTTGGTGCGTACCTGATGCCAGCATGTCGTTGATAGTTGAGGTGTGGTGTTGGTGCGTACCTGATGCCAGCATGTCGTTGATAGTTGAGGTGCGGTGTTGGTGTTGGTGCGTACCTGATGCCAGCATGTCATTGATGGTTGAGGTGTGGTGTTGGTGCGTACCTGATGCCAGCATGTCGTTGATGGTTGAGTTGTGGTGTTGGTGCTGGTGCGTACCTGATGCCAGCATGTCGTTGATAGTTGAGGTGTGGTGTTGGTGCTGGTGCGTACCTGATGCCAGCATGTCGTTGATGGTTGAGGTGTGGTGCTGGTGCGTACCTGATGCCAGCATTTCGTTGATGGTTGAGGTGTGAGGTGTGGTGTTGGTGCGTATCTGATGCCAGCATGTCATTGATGGTTGAGGTGTGGTGTGGTGTAGGTGCGTACCTGATGCCAGCATGTCGTTGATGGTTGAGGTGTGGTGTAGGTGCGTACCTGATGCCAGCATGTCGTTGATGGTTGAGGTGTGGTGTGGTGTAGGTGCGTACCTGATGCCAGCATGTCGTTGATGGTTGAGGTGTGGTGTAGGTGCTTATCTGATGCCAGCATGTCATTGATGGTTGAGGTGTGGTGTGGGTGCGTACCTGTTGCCAGCATATCGTTGATGGTTGAGGTGAGGTGTTGGTGTTGGTGCGTACCTGTTGCCAGCATGTCGTTGATGGTTGAGGTGTGGTGTGGTGTGGTGTAGGTGCGTACCTGATGCCAGCATGTCATTGATGGTTGAGGTGTGGTGTGGTGTAGGTGCGTACCTGATGCCAGCATGTCGTTGATGGTTGAGGTGTGGTGTTGGTGCGTACCTGATGCCAGCATGTCGTTGATGGTTGAGGTGTGGTGTAGGTGCGTACCTGATGCCAGCATGTTGTTGATGGTTAAGGTGTGCTGTTAGTGCGTGTTTGATGCCAGCATGTCGTTGAGTTGAGGTGTGGTGTTGGTGCGTACCTGATGCCAGCACGTCATTGATGGTTGAGGTGTGGTGTTGGTGCGTACTTGATGCCAGCATGTTGTTGATGGTTGAGGTGTGGTGTTGGTGCGTACCTGATGCCAGCATGTCGTTGATGGTTGAGGTGTGGTGTGGTGTAGGTGCGTACCTGATGCCTCATTCTGGTTTTATAGATTAGACATAACATAGTAAACGTAAATCCGGGACACTGAAATTAGTACGATACGTTACGTTTGGTGTGGTTACAAAAGACAGAAGGTTACTTAAGGCCAAAAAACAGTAGGGTGGTTGGTCGGGGTGGATGTGTTTGCGTATAACGCAAATGTCTAGCAACCCAAAGGTTGCGAGTTCTAATCTCATCACGGGCATCCTTTTAGCTAATTAGCAACTACTTACTACTTTTTAGTTACTTTGCAACTACATACTACTTTTTAGCTACTTTGCAACTACTTGGCATGGTAGCTACCCTTCCCCCACTTTTAACCCCTAGCCTAGCTAAACTTAGCCACCGAGCCACTTAGCTAACGTTAGGCGCCTAGCCACATAGCTAATATTAGACACAGCAAAATGGAATTCAGAACATATCGTGCATTTTACAAATAAATTAAATATTGCACGTTTGCAATTCGTTACATATCACACTAAATGGATGACGGACATCCAGAAATGAATACATACCATACGGAAGGTAACATGACATAATTTTTGTGTCCCGGATTTACATTTACTATGTTACGTCTACCCCTGAGTCCAGGTTAGATGCCAGCATGTCTTTGAATGGTTGAGATGTGGTGTTGGTGCGTACCTGACGCCAGCATGTCGTTGATGAGGACCAGGAAGCGTTCGTCTGGGATCTGGGCATCTGTGTGGAGGAAGACTGTCCCAATATTCTTCACCCCCACCTTGATGTACAGCGCTGCTATATCACTCTACAGAGAGAGAGCGAGGGAGAGAGGGAGGGGGGGGGAGAGATGAGGGAAGGGGGAGATTTGTGTAGATGAGCAGGATCTAGATATCTAGAGCTCTTGCTTTCAACCTTCCAGAAATTCTGTTGTATTTAGCCGTTATTTGGTTGATAGTCCGTACCCGTAGGTCATGTATCCCGTAGCCCTTCCTCAGTGTAATCTGGAACACCTCCAGGGTACTGAGGAAGGCAGCGAGGCGACACAGACTCTGCTTCCCACTGCCTCCCACCCCCACCAGCAGAGCATTACCATGGGGGGCCTCCAGGATACGACTGATACGACACCTGGACACAGACATATCAACTTGGTGTGAGTGTGTGCTTATTTCAGTGTGATGAGAGATCGTATGTGCATTACCCTGCAGTCTACAGCAGGAAAATAAGCAAAGTAAGTGTGTGTGTGTGTGTGAGTGGCGCACCGAGCAGAGTGAGGTTAGTGATTGGCTGAGCGAGTGGAGATTGTGACAGACAGGGCAGTGTGTGTGTGTGTGACTCTCACACATGCTGCATTGCCTCCTCAAAGAGCACCAGGTTCATGACAGCATGCAGCTCGTTGTAGTGTTCCAGAGCATCAGTCAGGGTCTTCTGGAGCTTTTCCCAGTCTGATGCCTGGTGGTACCTGGGCTCCCCCACCCCATGGGCAAAGTGACAGTACACCAGGGGCTGGTGGATGAAACTAGACTCATCTATACCCTGCACAGAGAGGGGGGAGAGGAGGGAGAGAGCGAGAGCGAGAGAGCGAGAGAGCAGGAAAAAAGAGAAAGCCAGAGGGAGAACTTGAACAGAACAGTAGATCACTTACAGTAAGTGTACAGTGCATTCGGGAAGTATTCAGACCCCTTGACCTTTTCCACATTTTGTTACATTATAGCCTTATTCTAAAATGGATTAAATAGTTTCCCCTCCTCATCAATCTACACACAATACCCCATAATGACCAGCAGCAACCTGCCATTTAGGGCATTTTGGGCAGAGCCCCACAATTTTGGAGAGGAGTTTTCCTGTTTTGCATGTTATCTTGGCATTAATACGTGTCACATATCAGTTTGCAAACAATGTAAAAAAAGTAGAAGATATATCGATGAGTTAATAAAGCCACATACAAACATGGTCTCTTTTTTGTTTTCTTGAGTAAGGCAGTTTCAAAATGCAGGTGCTTCAGCCTAGCTCAGTGCTTTCTGTGGTGGTGGGGCAAATCAGCAGAAAATACGGAGCATTGCGCCGTGATTGGCTCAGTGCTCTGTCACTTATGGGGACAATACGTCACCAAAAAGTCTAAGGGTAGAGCTAGAAAATTCAAGCCCCTTGGGTGCTGCCATAGAGTTACATTAGAAGGGCCCATCCAAGAAGGCTCAATGTCATTGGCCACAAATAAAATGTCAAATCACATACCGTAATTTCCGGACTATAAGCCGCTACTTTTTTCCCACGCGTTGAACCTCGCGGTTTATACAATGACGCGGCTAATTTGTGGATTTTTCCCGCTTTCACAAGATTCATGCCGCCAAAAAACTGAGCACCGTCACATAATGTGACGTAAATCGAGCGCGCTCAAACTTCCCATCATTCTGATTACGGTAGTGATTTTGTCACCCTCATCATGGCAAAGACACGGAGAAATGCATTTCAAGTTGAAGGCGATCGATCTGGCTGTTGGAAAAGGAAATAGAGCTGCTGCACGGGAGCTTGGCCTTAATGAGTCGATGATCAGACGTTGGAAACAGCAGCGTGAGGAACTGACTCAGTGCAAAAAGACAACAAAAGCTTTCAGAGGGAAGAAAAGCAGATGGCCCAAAGTATTTGCAGCCACTCGACATCAGTGTAAATCGTGCATTTAAGTTGGCGCTCCGTGCTCAGTGGGAGGCTTGGATGACAAGTGGGGAGAAATCCTTCACTAAAACGGGCCGCATTCGAAGAGCAACTTATGGTCAAGTCTGCCAGTGGGTCCTGACAGCGTGGAGCATTGTCAAAAAAATCCATTATCATCAACGGGTTTCGAAAGGCTGGACTGCTGCGTGTTGAAGGGGCAGCATGAGCTCAGCGGGGTATTTGCCTCCGGATGAAAGTGACGAGAGCGACAATGAAAACGATCCAACATCGGATGAAGCAATTCTGAGGCTATTCAACTCCGACACCGAAGGAGATGACTTCAGTGGTTTCAGTGCACAGGAGGAGGAAGATGGTGACCAATGACTTTCTTGGTAGGCAACTGTTTAATTTTTGTTACAAGCCGTGTTTCGTTTTAAGGCTGTGTAAAGTTAATTTGTTTCAATGTACCGGTAGGCACCTGCGGCTTATAGACATGTGCAGCTTATTTATGTACAAAATACATATTTTTTAATAATTCAGTGGGTGGGGTTTATATTCAGGTGCGCTTAATAGTCCAGCAATTACGGTATATCTACAGAAGCTTTGAATGGACTGATCATGTCAACATCATACTTTCTACTTCTACTTTCTACAATCTACTGGCAAATCCTTTTTAATCCTTATCATATGAAGATAAATAATGACGAGAAATTATAGATAAAATGTATCGATGCTCATCGGCCATTGTACATAAAGATTGCTCACCAGGTTGGAAATCTCAAATTCAGCAATGAGTGGTTTGGAAGGAATCAGTGGCTAACTGCAAGGATTGCAAAGCAATCATCAGCCTGCTATTCAGTGGAGTGGCTGTGCGGTCCCAAGTCTAAAATTAAGGGTCTCTTTTCCTAGTTAAAAATTATAAACATTCAACATTGGCCATTCAGTCAATGAAGCATGAATTGTGCCCTGCGTAAAACAACTGTTAAATCGGAACTGCAACATCTGCTTTAAAGAGTTCAAGACAACTGGGAACTTGGGAAAAATGAGCTACACCTGGGAAAATAAGTTTTGAACATTCATCCAACTCGGAATTCGGGCCTCTTTCTAGAGCTATGACCTGAAGATCACTGATGTCATCATTAGTCAACCTTTGAGTTCCCAGTTGTCTTGAAAGCACCGTACATCCAGAGAATGCCAAACTCTGATGACAAAATTTCCACACAATGGACCGCCGCGCCACCTTCCTGTTCAAGTGAGCACAGCACAACAAGGTGAGTCCAAAAATGTCTTGTATGCTGCTGCATAAATGGTGTAATATGCCAGAAAGATGTGTACTGTAGCTAAGAAAGTAATACTAAGTGTATGTTGTGTAGTAAGCTGTTAGAAGCCCATAGGCCTCACCCTAATAATTTGGTCTATTTTCACCTCTTAATTCCGCCTACTGTTCTGACTTTGTGGTGCACATGTAGCCTATAACCTGTTTTTGAGAAATGTAATCATTGATATTGTAAGAGCGTTCATTGTCTGCTTATAAGCCCCCTTTATTTATCCTACGGTTCTGACTTGGTGTACAGGAACCCTGTAAGAACGGCCCATGTTTTGAAATCTGTTGCTGTATATTTCAAAAGTGCTGAACAAATAGTTATATTGACCACGTCCATTCTAGCTCGCTCATTAATGTCTTAATCAAAATTACGGATTGCCTCTTGTCTACTTGTCGTTACCCTTATGCCATAGCGTGTACATCTCAATTGTCAGTAGAAACCACGTTTGTTTAAGCAAGACAGCTATGTTTTTTTAAAGGCAGTAAGTGAGGCTGAATGAACTGTTTCGCTGTCAGGTGTAGCAGTGGTAAGGTGTTGGGACTGCTGTTGTTGGGACATCTTTATGTAGGCCCGAACAGTTTGTGGGCACAGTTTGTCACCGTTTTAGTGAAATTCATATATTGTTTAGTGTTGTGTCGTGGCTTTGCTAGCATGCATCCCACCTTTTTTTTGCCACTGATAATGACAATGCAAAAAAACTATTTTTTTTGCAAATGTATAAAACATTTAACTGAAATATCACATTTACGTACGTATTCAGACCCTTTACTCAGTACTTAGTCATTACGAGGTTGTGCAGATTGATTTAAACTATTCTAGAAAAGGGCTGTAACGTGACAAAATGTGGAAAAAGTGAAGGGGTCTGAATACTTCCCGAATGCACTGGATGTGTAAAGGCCATATGGATCACTTTACTATGAGCAATTTCAGAGAGAAACAATATGTAAATATGAGTGAATGAAGTAAAGAGAGTAGCAAGTCGTATGTCAAGCAGTCTTGTTTGTAACAACCCCATCAGATGGCTGCCACATGTCTCTCACCTCAAAGTATCTCTTGCCAGTGTCCAGTAGAATCTTGTTGAAGAGTTCCACATCCTTCTCCTCCATCAGTTTGTCAGAGTAAACCCGGGACGACTCATGGAGCCACAGATGGACAAGGTCTATGGGGTAACGCACACAATCTGGCAGGGCAAACAGAATACCCTACACAGAGAGGGAGACGTAGATAAAGAGCGAGAGAGAGAGGCATGAATCCACATTGATGAAGATTGATGATGACGATGATGTTTTTTCAATGTGTGTGTGTGCTACCTGGAAGATGTTGGAGAGATCCCTCAGGTTGAAGATATAGTGGAAGCGTATGGCCGTGGGGAGGAAGTTCTGACTGACCTTCTGATGGAGACAGATGGCTGCCTGCAGGAGGAGAAAGACAAAAATGGATGGAGGGAGGGAGGAGGAAAGTAGATTGATTGACAGACAGACAGACTGAAAGAGACACAGACAGACTTGGCAGACAGGTAGACAGACAGGCAGGCAGGCAGATAATCAGATAGACAGACAGACTGACGCATACCTGTATTAGTGTTCCTACTGAGCGCGAGACACCATAGCTGAAGCCCCCCTGGAGGAAATGGGCTGACAGGATGCTAGTGAAGATGGTGGCTAGCGCCTCAGCGCTAGGGAAATGAACCGCAAACACTGAGAAATGCCTCTGAGAGAGAGAGAGCGAGGAGAGAGAGGTTAGCCTGTGTGTGTGTTGCTGTTGTCTAGAGTCGACTGTATATGTGTGTTACCTGTAGTCTGGGGTTGACTGAGAAGCTCCCTGCTGTAGGGTTCATACAGGTGATGTACTGACAGTTATGGATCTCTTTCAGCACCAGCCTCTGTCTGTCGTACCTGAAAGACCACATAAACACGCACATGTTGAAGGAATTCTAAATTCCTCTGTATTATTTCCCAATCAGAATGAAATACTCTGTCAATGCATTCGAAGGGTTTGTAAGACCCTTAATTTATAAGAATGGACAGAGCCCCGGTCTTAAAAGTCAGGTAACAGCGTTTAATTCAAGAGAGTACTCGGTACATGCACATTTTACCACAGGTTATAAACTGAAAATGACGTCAGCGTTTTCTAATGTTCCGTCTATTCTTGACACTGGTAGAAAGGCCCTATAGTTCAAGCCTTCCCTCCTCACCTGAAGCCAAGGTCAGTGTAGATAAGCATTCTAGACAGTCTGGAGATAGTCCGTCCCTGCCATCTGGAGTTCATTCATTTGTACAAAGGAACAACTTTTGCCCACGTTCGCACACCTCCGTTCCAGTACCAAGGCTGTGTTCTCAAGCCTTCCCACATCCGCCTCCCTACCAATTTAATATAATTTACGAGTCAAGGGTTTCTTGTGTAGATAAGCATTCTAGCCAGTCTGATTCATTTGTACCAATGAACAGACTGTCATTGTTACTAAACTCCAGACCACATTCACTTCAGTACTGGGATCAGATAAGAAAATTCATACATATACAGTAATATTTAGTATTTTGATTAGTACATATACAGTACCATAATTGTATTCTGATTAGTACATCCTGATTGAAATGTATACATAATTAGTCATTATAGACAAAAATTCCCTTAACAGCACATGATGATGTTTGAGTGTGCGTGCGTGCGTGTATGTATGTGTGTGTCCTCTCACCAGTGGCTGTAGTCCAGGTGCTGGCGTATGAGTGTGTGTGGCTGGACAGTACCATACACATCCACCTCAGGCATGTTGAGGTCATCTATGAAGTAGATGAGTTTCTTGGTTCCAGGAGGAGCATAGTTACGCCCTGCCTTCTTCTCTAGAGGCTTCTCTAACACACCTGCAGTGCGCACACACACACACACACACACACACACACACACACACACACACACACACACACACACACACACACACATCACATTATGCCACTTATAGGCAGCAGAATTATAGCCGTTCAGGTGGGCGTTCTACTACGCTAACATACGGAATTGTTTTAAAATGGTCGGACCATGGATACTTCTGCTGTTTGATTTTGAATGGTAGGACCCCTGTACTGTAGGTATAAAAAGCTAAATATATAAAAACATATATTTGATTAAACATTGAATTTGGTCTTACTGGATCTAGCCCATAGAAACGTATGAATAACATATATATATATTTTCTGATCCACCCAACGCTCTAACCACCAGGCTACCTGTCACCCCATTCATTCATGGCAAATCAGAGTAAAAAATGTATCAAAAGGAAGTGTTTTGAAGTGTCTGTCCTATATCTGAGAGATAAGAAATGATCATCTATTTTTACTCGTATTTTGGGGGGGCACATACTACTTCCATGTACGGTGCATTCGGAAAGTATTCAGACCTCCTGACTTTTTCCACATTTTGTTACATTACAGCCTTATTCTAAATGGATTATATATATATATATTTTTTTTTTATCCACCTCAATCTACACACAATATCCCATAACGTCAAAGCAAAAAAAGGTTTGTAGAAATGTTTGCAAAAACCTGAAATATCACATTTAAGTAAGTATTCAGACCCTTTATTCAGTACTTTGTTGAAGCACCTTTGCAGCAATTACAGCATCGAGTCTTCTTGGGTATTACGCTACAAGCTTGGCACACCTGTACTTGGGGAGTTTCTCACATTCTTCTCTGCAGAATCTCTCAAGCTCTGTCAGGTTGGATGGGGAGCATCGCTGCACAGCTATTCTCAGGTCTCTCCAGAGATTTTCGATCGGGTTCAAGTCTGAGCTCTGGCTGGGTCACTCAAGGACATTCAGAGACTTGTCCTGAAGCCACTCCTGAATTGTCTTGGCTGTGTACTTAGGGTCGTTGTCCTGTTGAAAGGTGAACCTTCGCCCAAGTGTGAGGTCCTGAGCGCTCTGGAGCAGGTTTTCATCAAAGATCTTTCTTACACTTTGCTCGGTTCATCTTTCCATCGATCCTGACTAGTCTCCCAGTCCCTGCCACTGAAAAACATCCCCACAATATGATACGGCCACCACCATGCTTCACCGTAGGGATGGTGCCAGGTTTCAAGTAGTCTGGGTAGCCATTTGATTAGATGTTCAGTAATCTTATGGCTTGGGGGTAGAAACTGTTTAGAAGCCTCTTGGACCTAGACTTGGCGCTCCAGTACCGCTCGCCTTGCGCTAGCAGAGAGAACAGTCTATGACTAGGGAGGCTGGAGTCTTTGACAATTTTTAGGACCTTCCTCTGACACCGCCTGGTATAGAGGTCCTGGATGGCAGGAAGCTTGGCCCCAGTGATGTACTGCGCCATATGCACTACCCTCTGTAGTGCCTTACGGTTGGAGGCTGAGCAGTAGCCATACCAGGCAGTGAAAGAACCAGTCAGGATGCTCTCGATGGTGCAGCTGTAGAACCGTTTGAGGATCTGGGGACCCATGACAAGTCGTTTCAGTCTCCTGAGGGGGAATAGGTTTTGTCATGCCCTCTTCATGACTGTCTTGGTGTGCTTGGACCATGTTAGTTTGTTGGTGATGTGGAAACCAAGGAACTTGAAGCTCTCAACTTGCTCCACTACGGCCCAGTCGATGAGATTGGGGGCGTGCTCGGTCCTCCTTTTCCTGTAGTCGACAATCGTCTCATTAGTCTTGATCACGTTGAGGGAGAGGTTGTTGTCCTGGCACCACATGGCCAGGTCTCTGACCTCCTCCCTATATGCTGTCTCGCTGTTGTTGGTGATCAGGCCTACCACTGTTGTGTCATCAGCAAACTTAAATGATGGTGTTGGAGTTGTGCCTGGCCGTGCAGTTATGAGTGAAGGAGTTAGTACATGAGGGGACTGAGCACGTACCCCTGAGGGGCCCCCCATGTTAAGGATCAGTGTGGCAGATATGTTGTTACCTACCATTACCACATGACGGCGGCCCGTCAGGAAGTTCAGAATCCAGTTGCATAGGGAGGTGTTCAGTCCCAGGGTCCTTAGCTTAGTGATGAGCTTTGAGATCACTATGGTGTTGAACGCTGAGCTGTAGTCAATGAACAGCATTCTCACATAGGTGTTCCATTTGTCCAGGTGTGAAAGGGCAGTGTGGAGTGCAATAGAGATTGCTGGATCTGTTGGGGCGGTATGTAAATTGGAGTGGGACAATGGTGTCGATGTGAACCATTACCAGCCTTTCAAAGCCCTTCATGGCTACAGACGTGAGTGCTACGGGTCAGTAGTCACTTAGGCAGGTTACCTTAGTGTTCTTGGGCACAGGGACTATGGTGGTCGGCTTGAAACATGTTGGTATTACAGACTCAGACAGGGAGAGGTTGAAAATGGCAGTGAAGACACTTGCCAGTTGGTCAGCGCATGTAATCCATCGACTCGATGCTTAAACGGATGTATTTTGATGGGGATTTTTGTTTTATGCTAATTGGATTTTTGGACATCAACTCTAGGGGCTTTTAAACATCATATCCATTAAAATGTGGCACACTAGAATCACCAGTGAAGTACGAGGGCTGATACTGAATCAGTTCTTGAGGGCAGAGATTGGTTTGGTTCCATCCCTGGGTTGCCCTCTAATAAGTGGGTCTAGTAATTGAAATGGAACCAGGCCGGTATAACTCCAACTACGGCATACAGTGACGGACAATGGCCACTGGTGACTCACGCTGTAGCATAGCCGAGGTGGTGTAGTAGTTAAAGGGGACTTTAGCCACCATGTAGTCCTCCTGTAGCTTGGCTACTTTATCAGAGACCAGGATGGTCTTCCCTACTCCAGCGTTCCCCACCAACATCACAGGCTTGCCTCTCTGCAGCAGCAGGTCTATGAAGTACGTCAGACAGATGGTCTCTGCCGAGTGGACTAGCACCGTCTGGAAACACACACACACACACACACACACACACACACACGTGTCAGAAATAGACATGCAGACATTACATACACTCACGTCACAAATTCACACGCACATACTGCTGTAATGAAAGGCATGCAGAGAGATTTAGAATAAGTACACTTCTCTAAAGGGAGCAGAAACAAGTACAGACCTGTAAGGGGACATCAGGCTCCAGCTCAAACCGGGGCGTCCTCTCAATCCAGGGACTGAACTTCTTAGTGTCGGAGTCTATGAAATAGTCGAACACTGTGCCCTGCGAGGGGAACTTCACCGCTCTCATCTCTTTCGACCACCAGCGACTGAACTCGGCGCGATAGTCGATCAACTGGAAAAGACAATGAATGAGCAGAGAAATATTAGCTGAGGTAGAGTTACATGGGTTGCTGGCACTGACAGAGAGCACACACACACACACACACACACACACACACACACGGAACACAAACACTCACGTGGTCCTGGAACAGAGCTCCTCCAAAGGCCCAGACGCAGGCGAAGACAAAGTAGATCTCATAGAGTTCCCTGGGAGAGTCAGGAGGAGTGTTGTCTTCTGTCAGCAGGCAGTCCAACAAGGAACAGAGCGTCTGATTGGACAGCAGACAGAGAACAGAGTGTCTGATTGGACAGCAGACAGAGAACAGAGTGTCTGATTGGACAGCAGACAGAGAACAGAGTGTCTGATTGGACAGCGGACAGAGAACACAGTGTCTGATTGGACAGCGGACAGAGAACACAGTGTCTGACTGGACAGCAGCGTGTGTGTTACCTGCACCATGCTGTTCTCAGGTATAGGAGTGATGGTCTTGAGGTTACAGCGGACCTGCTCCAGGCAGTAGGGGACATACTTGTCAAACAGGATGGTCAAGTTGGCTCGCTCTGATTGGGCCAGCCTGGTGTCAATCCAACTTGTCACGTACCTGAGGGCCAGAATACATTGTGAGAGTGGGCAGTCATATGTGTGTGTGTGTGAGTGCTTGTCCCTGCATGGGTGTGTGTACTGACGAGCTCCAGCCCAGGTCTTGTGGATTGACGTATAGTATCCCGGCGCGGGAGACTGTGGCTGGGGTTGCCGCTCTCAAATGGCTGATCTCAAAAAGCAGACGCATGGAGGAAGATAGACTGATACGCTCATTACTGGCCAAGGTTAACACCTAGAGAGAGAGCGAGAGAGAGAGAGATAGAGAGAGATCAGGGGAGAGAGAGAAAGAGAGGGGAGAGAGTATTCAGCACCATAAAAGAAAGACACGGGGAGAGAGAGGTGGCAGTGAGAGAGCAGGAGAAAGATAGGTCAGCACCGACAGATGGAGAGAAAGAGAAAGGAACGAGACAGAGAGACACACACACACACACACACACACACGTACCTTGTTGTCATCCATGACAGTGTTGAGGGATTCTATCCACATGGGGTCTATGTCTCCATCCAGAACAATCCACTTGGGCCCGTCATGGCCCACCTGTCGTGTCAGCTCCCTCATAGTGGAGGAGAACAGGCCTAATACGACAAAAAATAAATGTAATCAACATTGACCAAACCCGAACAGCAAGTCTCCACACTGTCTGTCTGTGTGTGTGTGTGTGTGTGTGTGTGTGTGTGTGTGTGCAGACCACAGACCGTCCTTCCATTCTCTGGTAGCAGGGTGTAGATAGCCAAACAGTTCGTCTGTGGTCACAGCTTTAGGGTTGATGTCGTGCCACACAGGCTTCATCCTCAGATTAGCATACGTTCTGTGGAGGGTCTTCAAAATCTGTCCAACCACAAATGACCACACGTTAAAAACCTCAAAGACATAACGTTGACATACGAAATGCTTTGGGGTTACATGGAGGACATTCTAATACGGTTGGCTTCGATTCATTTGTGTGAATGTGTTTGTTAGTGAGTCTACCTGGCTCTTCCCCGTCCCAGGTCCCCCTACTACAAACACGGAGTGTCTGACAGCCAGCAGCTCCTCCAACTGAGTCACCTAGTGAGAAAAAGGGGGAGGGGGGAGTTAAAGGCAAACAGTGTGCAGACGGTACATTTAATTTCATTGCTATACCTTGAGTATAAAGTTTTCCTCAGGCTGCAGGTGTAGTTCGCTGACTGACTGTCGTACAGCTGTCTCCAGCTCTGGGTCTCTCTTCCTGGGGACATCCAGCTGGGGAAACAGGTCACTGATCAGACCCAGGAATATAGGGACGTCACTGGTCACTATTTTGGGAAGGTTAAAGTCCCTCAACGCTCGCATCAGGACCTATAGAGACAAACAGGAATATAGGGACATACTGTATCAGGATCTATAGAGACAGACAGGAATATAGGGACATACTGTATCAGGATCTATAGAGACAGACAAGAATATAGGGACATACTGTATCAGGTTCTATAGAGACAGACAGGAATATAGGGACATACTGTATCAGGATCTATAGAGACAGACAGGAATATAGGGACATACTGTATCAGGATCTATAGAGACAGACAGGAATATAGGGACATACTGCATCAGGATCTATAGAGACAGACAAGAATATAGGGACATACTGTATCAGGATCTATAGAGACAGACAGAAATATAGGGACATACTGTATCAGGTTCTATAGAGACAGACAGGAATATAGGGACATACTGTATCAGGATCTATAGAAACAGACAGGAATATAGGGACATACTGTATCAGGATCAATAGAGGCAGACAGGAATATAGGGACATACTGTATCAGGATCAATAGAGGCAGACAGGAATATAGGGACATCATGAAGACCTACAGAGACAGACAAGAATATAGGGACATCATGAAGACCTATAGAGACAGACAGAAATATAGGGACATCATGAAGACCTATAGAGACAGACAAGAATATAGGGACATCATGAAGACCTATAGAGACAGACAGAAATATAGGGACATCATGAAGATCTACAGAGACAGACGAGAATATAGGGACATCATGAAGACCTATAGAGACAGACAAGAATATAGGGACATCATGAAGACCTACAGAGACAGACGAGAATATAGGGACATCATGAAGACCTATAGAGACAGACAAGAATATAGGGACATCATGAAGACCTACAGAGACAGACGGAGAATATAGGGACATCATGAAGACCTATAGAGACAGACAGAAATATAGGGACATCATGAAGACCTATAGAGACAGACAAGAATATAGGGACATCATGAAGACCTGTAGAGACAGACAGAAATATAGGGGCATCATGAAGACCTATAGAGACAGACAGAAATATAGGGACATCATGAAGACCTATAGAGACAGACAGAAATATAGGGACATCATGAAGACCTACAGAGACAGACAGAAATATAGGGACATCATGAAGACCTGTAGAGACAGACAGGAATATAGGGACATACTGTATCAGGATCTATAGAGACAGACAGGAATATAGGGATATACTGTATCAGGATCTATAGAGACAGACAGGAATATAGGGACATATTGTATCAGGATCAATAGAGGCAGACAGGAATATAGGGACATACTTTATCAGGATCTATAGAGACAGACAGGAATATGGGGACATACTGTATCAGGATCTATAGAGACAGATGAGAATATAGGGACATCATGAAGACCTATAGACCCAGACAGAAAGATAGGGACATCATGAAGACCTACAGAGACAGACAGGAATATAGGGACACCAATATAGCGTCTATAGTATGGTCATTAGGGGAAGACGCCCTGGTTGATAAACACTGTGTTACCTGTTCTTCTGGTCTGCTTCTGTCTTCTCTCTTCAGTGATCCAGCCACCACCAGCACTGACTTGATGGCCCTGAGGCCCCAGTCATAGTGGTCCTACAACACATGAGCAGTATTACACAGTATTAGTGTTTCTTTGTGTATTTGTTTGTTTGCTTGTTTGTACCTGTTTAGAGAGCAGCTCCTTGCAGAGTGTGTACAGGCTGATGAACTTGCGTGCGAGCAGGCGAGCATCGATGAATCCCTCAGCAACCAGCATGATCTCACAGATCAACTCGTAGTCAGGAATCACCATCGCACACGGCCTAGATTGGAGAGTGTGAACATTCAGACTGAAGGGAGAGATGGAGTGGGTCGATTTGCAATTCAGCCTGTGTGTGTGTGTGTGTGTGTGTGACCTGAACAAGGCCTTGAGGTTCTCTGGTAGTTCAGTTCTCCCAGCGTAGCCTGGGTTCAGAGTGATAAAAATCCCTACGGTCGGCCTCAGCTCGATCTCCTCACCCAGGAAATGGAACCTGACAAGCAGGAACACAAATCTTAGCGAAAGACACAAAGCCTCTTGGATTTGTTTCATTCCATTAGTTAGCTAGGAGTCCCTCACCTCTGTCTCTTGTTCCTGATGGCGTCCTGTATGGTTTTGACCTGTACTGCCACCACAGATAGCACCTCCACGGAGATCCTGTTGAACTCATCAAAACAGCCCCACACACCCGTCTGGGCCAGGCCTTTATAGATGTTCCCTATGGACTACAGAAGAGGTGGTGAAAGAAACTGGGGATTCGGAAGCACACAAACGCAGATTATGTTAGAACCAAAAACAGTGTATCCACACGGCTCTACCAGTTTGTGAATACCTACCTTGTAGTCCATCTGTTCGGAGCAGTTGAATACATAGACCATGATGCCTAAGGAGCGGCCCAGGTCCTTGGTGGTTTCAGTCTTCCCAGTGCCTGCTGGACCAGAGGGGGCGCCACTCATCGTCAGGTGGAGAGACTGGGTCAGAGTGATGTAACACCTGGGGAGAAAAGAGAGAGAGAGAGAGAGAGAGGTGGGTAAAGTAACGCTCCTTATACTTTAAATGCATTTTTCCCGCAAAAGGTGGGTAAACTAGTTTAGAGTGTTATAGCATGTGTATGAAGAGTTGATGCCTGCATGTGTGAGTACCTGTCAGTGAGTGGAGTGATGACCAGTCGGTTGGTATTGCCCAGGTACTCATATGAGAACTGGAACTGAGCATCACAGATGTTGATGTAACAGTGTCTCGTCACGTCATCCCAACGATGGCGCAGCTGGGACAGCCATGCAAACGCCTGCCCCGTTGTCACCTAGGAAACCAAACCCCCAAGAGTCAATTTGTTATTAACCCAGCCTAAACAGCATCTAAGAGCGACTCTTTCATAGTCCTGTGAAAGATGCAGGTAGCCTAGCGGTTAGAGCGTTGGGCCAGTAACTGAAAGGTTGCTGGTTCAAATCCCAGAGCTGACGAAGTGATGAGCCGTTGAGCAAGGCACTTAACCCTAATTGCTCTCTTTAAGTCTCTCTGGTTAAGAGTGTCTGCTAAATGACTAAAATGTAAACGTTAAATGATTAGAGCATGTAAATCTGATCTCAGAGCAGTGGTTATTTTATGTTTATTCACCTTTTATAAAAGTGAATTGTGATCTGAGGGCAGTGGTTATATTACCTTCTGTGCTATGAGCTTGGCGACCACGTCGCGAGCGTGCACGTCGATGGTGCACAAGGTCATGATCTTCTGTCTGTCACCTGGAGTCAGGTCTCCCAGGAGCATGTGGATCAGGGAGTTCAGCTGGGTGATCTACCAACGTACAACCATCAGATAACCATCACATAACCACAAAATAACAATTTTGTGTATAAGAGACTTAGTTCAACTGGGCGATATATCACAGACGTGTGTGTGTGTGTGTGTACCTGCTTTCTGTTGTAGTCCTTCAGGGCAGTCTCAAAGCCCTCCTCCACCCTCTCAAAGGCGATACCCACGTCTGTTGCCCACCACACCTGGCTGCCAGTCAGACCAACCTTGGCAGAGGAGGACAACACATTTTTGTTTGGCAGCAAAGCTTTTGAGTGCAGTGGTGAGTTTGGGGACGACGCACACACACACACCTGTGCTGGATAGTCAAACAGCCACTGGTCTCTGGGTTTGTCCTCATAAGCAGCGACAGCTTCTTGGATCTCCCTCTGGACAGTAGAGCGCATTGTCCGCTCAAGTTCACTCAGCCAGCACTCTGCCTACAGATACACAGACATATATACGTCAGACATACACACACACACACACACACACACACACGCACACACACACACGCACACACGCACACTAGCACACACAAAGGTGTTCCTACCTGTCCTTGGCAGATGCAGGGTTTGGAGAAGGGTACGTACTCCCCTTCTCTACTGTACATTCCTATGGCAACTGCCTCCCCCTCATCCTCCTCTCCCGCTTTCTTTTCTCCCTCCTCTCCCTCTTTCTCTGAGTCTCGGAAGCGAAGGTCCGCCACGTTATCAAACAGCTTCAACAGGTGCCTGGTAACCTGGGTCACACATCAAAACACACACCACCACCATCATCATCGTACACAAAATGGCAAAAAGTAGGTGTGTGGACACCCCTTCAAATTAGCGGATTGGGCCATTTCAGCCACACCCGTTGCTGACAGGTGTATACAATCGAGCACACAGCCATGCCATCCCCATAGGGAAACATTGGCAGTAGAATGGCCCGTACTGAAGAGCTCAGTGACGTTCAACGTTGCACCGTCACAGGATACCCCCGTTTCAAGTCAGTTTGTCAAATTTCGGCCCTGCTAGACCTGTCCCAGTCAACTGTAAGTGCTGTTATTGCGAAGTGGAAAAGTCTAGGAGCAACAACAGCTCAGCCCTCGAAGAGTGCTGAAGTGCGTAGCACGTGAGAATCGTCTGTCTTCGTTACAACACTCACTACCTAGTTCCAAACGGCCTCTGGAAGCAACGGCAGCACAGTAACTGTTAGTCGTGAGCTTCATGAAATAGGTTCCCATGGCTGAGCGGAAGCACACAAGCCTAAGATCATCATGCGCAATGCCAAGCGTTGGCTGGAGTAGTGTAAAGCTCCCCAAACCGCTCGGACTCTGGAGCAGTGGAAACGGGTTCTCTGGAGTGATGAATAACGCTTCAACTGGCAGTCTGACAGACAAATCTGGGTTTGGCGGATGCCAGTAGAACACTACCTGCCCCAATGCATAGTGCCAATTGTAAAGGAATAATGATCTGGGGCTGTTTTCCATGATCCGGGCTAGGCCCCTTAGTTTCAATGAAGGGAAATCTTAACGCTACAGCATACAATAACATTATAGATGATTCTATGCTTCCAACTTTGTGGCAACAGTTTGGGAATGCCCTTTCCTGTTTCACCATGAGAATGCCCTTGTGAACAAAACAAGGTCCATACAGAAATTATTTGTATAAGATTGGTGTGGAAGAAATTGACTGGCCTGAACAGAGCCCTGACCTCAACCCCATCCAATACCTTTGGGATGAATTGGAACGCAGACTGCGAGCCAGGCCTAAATCGCCCAGCATCAGTGCCCGACTTTACTAACGCTCTTGTGGCTGAATGGAAGCAAGTCCCACAGCAATGTTCCAACATGTAGTGGAAAGCCTTCCCAGAAGAGTGGAGGCTAAGCCTTCCCAGAAGAGTGGAGGCTGTTATAGTAGCAAAGGGGGGACCAATTCCATATTAATGCCCATGATTTTGGCCATCTAGTGTATTTCATGCAGTATACTGTATATTCAAATTAAAAAGCAGGTGAGTGATGTTCACCTGTTTGGGCTGTGTTCCCTTGGAGACGATCTCCAGTAGGTCTGTAGCGGAGACAAAGTAGAACCGAGGGAACGTCAGTCTTTTGGTTTCCAGATACTCAGCCAGGGCCTTCTCACACACTGACAGCCTGGGGGGAGAGACAGTAGAGTTAGTACAGACACACACACACACATGCAAATCCAACTGCATTCACGCACACACACACACACCTTTGCTGCAGAGCCTCTAGTTTCTCCAGGAAGCCAGGTTGGTTGGTGACCTCCACCACGTTACGGGTCTGGACAACCTCTGTCATCATGTTCTGTTTCATCACATCACATACAGAATCAAGTCATTACAAGCCTTATTCACTGTCACCATTGTACAACAGAATGGTGGATTTGTGTTTGAGGAACGTTTGTTCTGGTAGTGTGTGGGTGCAGAAGTGTGCGTGTGTTACCTGGAAGTCAGAGTGTATGCCTGCTGGAACATCTCTGTGTTGTGCACTAGTTGAGACCGTCTGTTGTTGCTGTGTGTGTGTGTGTGTGTGTGTGTGTGTGTGTGTGTGTGTGTGTGTGTGTGTGTGTGTGTGTGTACTAAGCTAACATATGGAATTGTTTTAAGATGGTCACCATGGATCATTTAGATATTTGATTTTGAATTTTAGGACCCCTTTAGGCCTTACAACAAATATTTAAAATGCATTTGATCAAATACAGAATTTGGCATGTATTACACTATAGCCCATTGTGAATAAAACATTCACAAAAAAAGTCAAAAAATAAAGAGTTTGAAATGTCCTATATCTAGAAGATATAAGAAAGCTCAGGATTTATTTCGGGGGGGAGGGGGACAAATCGACTTCCATACTTCCATTTGCTTGTATAAGTTACCTTCAGACGAGTCCTGTGACCCCCTCTGGGGGTCGTATAGCAAAATGGCGAACTCCATAGAGTGGTCATAATAGGCCAAACCGCTCGGACGCTACAGAGGTTTTTCGGGACGCTAGAAGAACAACGCTCGGGATGTCTCATGGTGTGACAAACACCGCTGTACCTCGGCCACCTTCCACCGCTGATGCGGAAGGCCGAAATAAGCGGACGTGGTGGATTGAGACGCAGCCCATACAACAACAACAACAACAACCAAAAAAACGATGGATTTTGATGGGAATTTTTGTGTCACGTTACTTAGATTGACGCACGTGTGTGTCTTATACAGACTCACAAGGATTAGTGTGTTGCGTTTTATGCAGTATGTCTACCTGGAAGTCGGAGTGTATACCCTGGAAGCGCTCGGCATCGCGGGCTAGTTGAGAGCGTATGTCGTGGCTGTTGGTGAAGATGCTGTTGAGGTGGGCCCAGGTCCTCTGGACAGACATCCAGGCGGAGATGACCAGGTCTGCCACCATTAGCCTCCTCTGCCAGCCACTCACCTCCGCCTGGAAGTACTCCACATACTTACTCATCAGGATGTTTTGCAGCTGCACCTAGGAGGGGGTCGGGTAAGAAAATGTGAATTAGGCCAATGAAATAGTACTGTAGTTAGACAGTAAGGGGTTTCAAAGGAGTTTGAGGCCTTTCACATCTATGGAATTTTCCCCCGTTGTTTTTGCTCTTAAGTGTTTTACTTTCTTCCCTTCAGGAGATAACGGGCTGCAATAATAGGAAATGCACTTTTTGTTGTTGTTGCTAAATTCAATGAGTATTCCCTGGAGTGGAACTGAGTGAGCGGAGAGAGGGACTAAACTAAATTGTGATTGTGTGGTAGGTCACCTGGTTGTCTTCCAGCGTCTCAATCAGGTTTTCGTCCGACTTGAGCAGTGGAGTTTCTATACTTGGGTGCTTCTCATAAGACAACGCCATCACACTCCACGTCTGAGTAATCTCAGCTAGCACCTTCTCTATGGCCATCTCTTTGACTGCCTTGTCCACTATGTTTTTGACCTCGTCCTCCACTCTGTGGAGCTGCAGCTCCAGTAGGTCTCCCAGGGTGGTCCCCTCCCACATCACAAACCGCACCTGGGGTCAGAGGTGAGAGGTCAAAGGTCAGTGAGAGAGAGAGAGAGAGAGAATGTGGTACCCCGGTGAGGTTCCTGACCAGTGGCCATTGACCTCTCCCCGACTGTAGATGGTAAGAGATGGACAACATGAGAGAGATAACAAATCGGAGGGAAGTATATAACGAGAGAGAGAGTGTTGTACCCCTGTGGTGTTCATGAGTTGTTGCCAGTGTCTCTCTCTGACGGCAGGGTTCTGCAGCTCATTGACCGCTCTAAGAGACGTCAGCAGGTTCTTCACCGTCGACTCCAGACCCAGATACACATCCCACACACGCACCTCCTTATCCAGGGTCTTCATCTCCTACACACACATTCACATGATATACAATGTACACAGGCATTATAGTCACACACACAACAAATATAATAGCATCAGATAGCATACACTCAGATAAAGGTGTGATATTTCCCTTAAATCTGTCAGATGGAAGTGTGTGTGTGCATGTGTGACGGATGTAGCACCTTAGCAAATCTCCTCAGCTCCATGTCCATCTGCTCCACGTTAATCTCTTTCCAAGGGGTCTTAGTCCAGTCTTCTATACTGGTCTGGGTTACACATCACGCACAATACAGTGAAAATCAGAGAAAGACAGAAACAACTCATTCACTTCAGCTACAATCAGAGTGAGGTTTTTACCTTGACGAAGATGACCATGTCCCAGACAGCTTTGACCAGTATGATGTCAGAGCGACACTGGCGGAGCTGCTTGTAGTCAGGGAAACTGACCTCGAACAGATCAGCTGTGTCCTGGAGCTTACGCATCTCTGCCTCCAACACTGCTACAACGCGGTTAGACTACACACACAAGCCAAGATACACAGTTGTTAAAAAAACTATTGTGCATACCTAGCTATATCAAACAGCCCTCGCATATCAATAGACTAAGTAAAGAAATGGCTGCCTTTTCCCCCACTCAATAAACTACATCTCCCATAATCCCCTCAACCCCTGCCTCCTTCAGCTTCCTACTACGTGAATATGAGATGGTAACCTTGTCAATCAGCTTATAAGGCTCCTCCACGTCTATTCTGAAGATGACCTCCGAGAGAAACTGCTCTCTGAACTCATGCTGCTTGATCTGTAAGATGATATAGGTACATAGAATTCTTCAAAACATACAGTTTAGCTAGACTAGGCTACAATGTGCAGTACATTTAGCTAGATGCATATAAGTGGTGGTCAGGTCGGGTGAGAGTCGGGTAGGTTTATCTAACATCTATAATTCAGAAAAGCAGACGGATCAGTTTGCACAGCATATGCTAAGCTCTCTGCAAGGGACCTCCATGATGGTATCGTGTGTGTCTGATACAATACACCCATCACACACACAACCTCACACTGGACACCCACACACACGCGCGCGCCTCACCTCAAAGCGGACACACTTCCTACGTATGACGGAGACCTCGTTGGACTGCAGTGGGGCCACCTCGTGTTTCACTGTAAATGCAACCTTTTTCAGACTCTTCCACTTCTCAGGCAGCTCCTACACAGGTTATAAGGCATTATAAGGTATCATAGGCATCATAGGATGATCATTGGGTGGGATGTGTGTACTTCCATTTGCGTGCGTGTGTGCGTGCGTGCGTGTGTGTGTAGTCTACCTCCAGCTGTGTATAGACACTTCTAGGTAGCTGCTGTCCATAGGTCTTGAGTAGATCAGTGGTGGACTTGAGTGGTTTGAAGTGTTGATCGGCACTGATCTGTCTGTCCCGTATGGCCATCAGATGACCCATAATGTCCACCAGACCAGCGTAGTCCCCGTCTGAGACCTTATTAGACAGACCACAAGATGTGTTCTGGACAAACAACGCCAGGTCGCTCACACTGGGGGGAGAGAGATGGAGAGAGAACGTTGAAAAGGGGATATGCAGTGTATTAGAAGAGGGAGACACAGTAAATAGATAGATGTTTGTGTGTATGTTTAGATTTATGTGTGTGTTTTTAATTGAGTGCACATCACAAAAGTGTGTGTGTGTGTGTGTGTGTGTGTGTGTGTGTGTGTGTGTGTGTGTGTGTGTGTGTGTCACCTCTGATTGACATGGTTGAGTAGGTGCTCTTTGAACATCCAGCTCCACCTCTTGATGATGTTCATCAGGGCCAGTTTGAAGGGCTTGATGTCCAGCTGCAGCCAGCCACAGAACACTCTCCTGTCCTCCAGCTTACTGACCCGCACGTATAGAGACTCAAACAGGCTGATCTAGAACAGAAAGTACCAGACTCAAACAGTGATTCCTCACAAAACCCAGACAAAAAAATACTATGATTTGGGGGAAATGTTATTTTCATGAAATGTTATCCATAGAATTGGCACAAGGATTGTTGACATATGTATCTAAAAGCATAATTGAGAAATAATTCATCAAAGTTGGCATATTTCTGACATTTTGGCTTTACTCAGGCCTCCTTTAAGACTCCATGATGTTTCATCTGTAGATTCTACAAAGCAAAACATTGGTATCATATGAGGCTTTGATGCTTTTTGATTTCAATTTTTTTTTAAACATGAATTTATGAATGCAAAATATCTACATATTTTTTTGTTTATTCAATATATTATTTAACATACACTCTACGGGTAAATCAAAGTCCCAGAGTGGGATCTCTGCTAGTTTTAAAGTTATGGCCCATTTTCTACAGAAATTGGCATAGTAGATCATGTAACCAATCACTGCCCTCTTTTTACTTGTATCATTCCACATCCTGCAAATCACGGTTGTGACTAGAGCTACAACTGGAAGTTACTTTTTGTAACAGGTTAGGAGAGTATTTTAGCAAACCCTAACCCTTTCCCTAACCGTAACCTGTCTCCTAACATACCGCGTTAATTATCCTAACCTGCTGCATAAATTCTACTAACCTGCTACGGAAAAAAAGTCCCTTCTGGTCGTAGCTGTAATCCCGCTAGTCAGAACCACAAATCACCAGCAGAGGGCAACTATTTTGAATCCATTTTCACATTCACTGCTGGTAAATGCTTACAAATTGTATCATGATTCTAAAAGTAGCAGAGACCCCACCCTGGAACTTTTGTATGCTCATTATAATATGTATAACATGTATGTATATATCACATTTGCCAAATCAAAAATGATATATTTAAAATATTAATGTTAATATTTCTCAATATTCATAAATTCATGTTGAAAAAGTCATGACTACAATGTTTGATATGTATCTCCTACAGATGAAACACCATGGACCTCAGTTGGGGTCTCTATAAGCTTCAATATGAGGTCCTAAACCTAGCATGAAAGTGCATCCTTGTAGCTGTGGGCTAATATAGCCAACGTGTTTGACTTGGGGTGAGCTGAACCAATGGCCACGGGCTAAATTCAACCAAAGGTTGAGCCAATGGTTGAGTAAATGCCAAGTTGAACAAACTGAAGGGTTTTCTTCCCAAGCGTAATGAAAGGCATTATTGCTGGTATGTGAGGTAACAACAGGGCCTGGCCTAGGTTAAAAGTGTTTTTAAAACGTACAGTGTTTGAATAGATGTTAAGCCCATGTTAAAATATGCTTAAAACGATTAAAAGACCAAAAATTGTGTTTGGGAAATAAAGATAGACAAGCTAGGTTTCCATCCAATTGGCGACAGATTTTCATGGGAATATTCAAAAATCTGCATAAAAACTACAGTGCCTTGCGAAAGTATTCGGCCCCCTTGAACTTTGCGACCTTTTGCCACATTTCAGGCTTCAAACATAAAGATATAAAACTGTATTTTATTGTGAAGAATCAACAACAAGTGGGACACAATCATGAAGTGGAACGACATTTATTGGATATTTCAAACTTTTTTAACAAATCAAAAACTGAAAAATTGGGCGTGCAAAATTATTCAGCCCCCTCAAGTTAATACTTTGTAGCGCCACCTTTTGCTGCGATTACAGCTGTAAGTCGCTTGGGGTATGTCTCTATCAGTTTTGCACATCGAGAGACGGACATTTTTTCCCATTCCTCCTTGCAAAACAGCTCGAGCTCAGTGAGGTTGGATGGAGAGCATTTGTGAACAGCAGTTTTCAGTTCTTTCCACAGATTTGCGATTGGATTCAGGTCTGGACTTTGACTTGGCCATTCTAACACCTGGATATGTTTATTTTTGAACCATTCCATTGTAGATTTTGCTTTATGTTTTGGATCATTGTCTTGTTGGAAGACACATCTCCATCCCAGTCTCAGGTCTTTTGCAGACTCCATCAGGTTTTCTTCCAGAATGGTCCTGTATTTGGCTCCATCCATCTTCCCATGCATTTTAACCATCTTCCCTGTCCCTGCTGAAGAAAAGCAGGCCCAAACCATGATGCTGCCACCACCATGTTTGACAGTGGGGATGGTGTGTTCAGCTGTGTTGCTTTTACGCCAAACATAACGTTTTGCATTGTTGCCAAAAAGTTCAATTTTGGTTTCATCTGACCAGAGCACCTTCTTCCACATGTTTGGTGTGTCTCCCAGGTGGCTTGTGGCAAACTTTAAACAACACTTTTTATGGATATCTTTAAGAAATGGCTTTCTTCTTGCCACTCTTCCATAAAGGACAGATTTGTGCAATATACGACTGATTGTTGTCCTATGGACAGAGTCTCCCACCTCAGCTGTAGATCTCTGCAGTTCATCCAGAGTGATCATGGGCCTCTTGGCTGCATCTCTGATCAGTCTTCTCCTTGTATGAGCTGAAAGTTGAGGGACGGCCAGGTCTTGGTAGATTTGCAGTGGTCTGATACTCCTTCCATTTCAATATTATCGCTTGCACAGTGCACCTTGGGATGTTTAAAGCTTGGGAAATCTTTTTGTATCCAAATCCGGCTTTAAACTTCTTCACAACAGTATCTCGGACCTGCCTGGTGTGTTCCTTGTTCTTCATGATGCTCTCTGCGCTTTTAACGGACCTCTGAGACTATCACAGTGCAGGTGCATTTATACGGAGACTTGATTACACACAGGTGGATTGTATTTATCATCATTAGTCATTTAGGTCAACATTGGATCATTCAGAGATCCTCACTGAACTTCTGGAGAGAGTTTGCTGCACTGAAAGTAAAGGGGCTGAAAAATACAGTTTTATATCTTTATGTTTGAAGCCTGAAATGTGGCAAAAGGTTGCAAAGTTCAAGGGGGCCGAATACTTTCGCAAGGCACTGTATATGCATTTTCCCACCAGAGATGTTTCTATCAAATTGACTTGTGGATGTGTGTGATGACGTAATACACATAACAATCCCTTTTACGGTTAAATTCCCATGTGCACTCTAGCCAACATCTTGCAGATACAGGGCGGGTATAGCCTAAATTATGAGAACATTATGGACAAAAGAGTAAGATTATTTTTATTTGTCAAATGGCAGGCAAGCATCAATCATCACGTCATGAGCGAAGATCCTAAACATTTATCGGAAAGGAACATCAAGCTCATCACCGTGCACATTCACCAACCTCTGAAGTTCACCATAACTTATTTCATCTGTAGCCTAATGAACTGTATGCTTTCCCGAGTCGTAGTAGAAGAACCACACAACATATCGTCATGTCCAAGTTCACTTCGATAATATTTGCGCATTAAAGCGTTTCCTCTGGCTTTTCTTGCATAATACGTTTTAAAAAGGTAGTGGTAATATTTAATTCAGTATAGAAATGTGTAGGTGGCTCAACTTAGCCTGTCCCTCGCCTCAACTTACCCTGTCCCCCGCCCAAACTTACCCTGTCCCCCGCCTCAACTTACCCTGTCCCCCGCCTCAACTTACCCTATAACCTATGTAAGTTGTGCCAAAATACCACTTTTTTTTGGACAAGCTATGTTTTCAAAACTGTCATGTTTACATGAATTCTGATTATTTCCAAGGATACACAACATCCTGAAATATATGTAGATGTCTTTGATAAAAAGAATACTACATTTCCCTTGATGGAGTGATGCTGAATGCAAAATAATGGCTTATCCCACTCTCCCCTACTGCTAATTAAGAGGAACTCTTAAAAGCTGTGTAGCTCTCTGGGGCTGCCTCTTACCTGTTCTTTAAAGTTGTCCAGTGTGGGTGGGTTCTTGGCCAGTTCATAGTCTGCGTAGAGCTCAGCCTCCTCTGTGCTCAGGACATGACCATACAGCAGGAACTGTCTCATGAACTCTGACCTGCACACATTCCAAATACTTTATTAGGATCCACAATAAGCTTCATTGTGAAGGACACACATTTGATCACAACATTTATTCACACACTCACCTGTCATCTGTCCAGAGGTAGCGGTAGCTGGAAAATGACACCTGGTACTCTCTGACCTTAGAAATGGTCGACCGGGCACGGCCTCTGATGACCTGGCACAGCTCTGACAGGTCGGCCATCCTGTCTATGTCAGACTGGAGGGAGAGGTCAAAGGCCAAAAGAGAAAGGTTCAAAGGCTAATCAAATTATTTGGATAGTGTGTGTGTGTGTGTGTGTGTGTGAGATCTATTCTACCTGATAGTTGTCCATCTGTTTATGCTTGGCCACGCGAGGTATGTACGATGCCATCTTAGTGATATCGCCCACCATCTTGTCGATGATGTCATAGAAGTTTCCCTGGTGACTGATGTCCAGCGAGGGTTCAAAGGTCATCTCGTTGGCGTCGAGGACCAGCTGGACCTCGAAGAGCGGTGCGATGCGAAGGGCGGGGTCAGTGTTCTCGATCAGGTATTGTAGGGAACAACGTACCGCACTGGAGAACCCTGCTAAAACCATGCGGTCAACATAGTCAGTGTAGGACCTCCACTCGGCACAGTCTGGGGCTGACACTCCTAACAGAGCAAGGTTCTCCTGAGAGAGAGAGAGAGAGAGAGAGAGAGAGAGAGAGAGAGAGAGAGAGAGAGAGAGAGAGAGAGAGAGAGAGAGAGAGAGAGGGAGAAAGATAGAGGGAGAGACAAAGAGAGATAGAGGGAGGATTGGGAGATAGAGGGATGTCATGCGATGTGTTCTTGTGTACTTGTCTGTGTCTCTATACGACTATGCATGTGTACAGTGTGTGTGTATCTTCGGCGAGTGTACCTTTAGCAGTGTGTGTATCTGCTCCCCTGTGTTGGTGATGAGTGTGTACTGTTTTCTGATGCTCTCCTCCATGTCAGTGAGGATGAGGAGGGTAGAACCCTTGGTCTTCCTGGTGATGAAGGCCTGGTGACTGAACTTCCCCATCAGAGCCTGAATGGCCTCAACATTAGCCTTACTGGACTGGACTCTACTGGACACGTCCTATATGGAAGGGAGGTGAGGAGAGAGGGATGAAGGGAGGAGAGATGGACGAAGGGAGGAAAGGGAGAAATGGATGAAGAAGGGAAGGACAGATGGATGAAGGGAGGGAGGAGAGAGGGATGAAGATGAGAGGGATACATGGATGAAGAGAGGAGTGATAGCGGCATGAAGAGGAGAAATAGAGATTGGAAGCCCTCAACGTTATCCTTACTAGACTGGACCCTGCTGGACACATCCTGGATAGTGAGGAGAGGGGAGCGGGAGGAGAGATAGAGAGATGTGTGTGTGTGTGTTACCTGCACCAGGTCTCGTGTGGTCTGGATGTAGTCCAACAGGTCATCCCTACTCCAGGTCAGTTCTAGGAGAGCGGGCTTCAGCTGCCGTCTGGTCCCGCCCATCTCCTCCTTAACCAATCCCAGCTCCACAGCCAGGATGGTGCTGTGCAGCCGATTGTACCACTGGGTTATCAGGGCCAAGGTCTGGGTGTACTGCAATAAACAATAAACTGTATGTACAACATCACACTACGCTAACACAACACAGCGTGTGTGTGTGTGTGTGTGTGTGTGTGTGTGTGTGTGTGTCTGTTTAGGAGACAGACCCACCATATAGAGTGTCTCTCGTTTGGAGTAGAGGTGTAGAGCAGCTTTAGGGATGCTGTGGTTCTTCAACATGCTCAGATACTTCACCTCCCTCAGCACTGCAGTCAGCTAGAAGAGAAGGAGTCAGGTACAGTCGAAACAGACTGTAAAATCAACAGGAATTCAGCTAAAAATGTGTTCGATTTAAGAAATCTGTTCCCAAGTATTCCCACAAATTAATCAAAGAGAAGTGATCACCTCTCAATGTAATTCAAGGTATGAAATTATTGTTATTTTCAAATACAATCTCTTTTTAGGCTTAGTCACGGTCAATTTGCAGTGTACAATTTATTATAATTATGCCACCCGAACATCTGCTCTGACAAAAATCGGTGGCCTACAGTTGCCTATGGTTGTCTACCCCTGGACTAGAGCATTACTCTGGCAGCAGTAGTACTTGGGCTTGGGAGTTGAGAAATGTGGTTAAGGTTAGGGTTATGATTATAGATGGAGGTTAGTGATCAAGGGATAGAGGTTTACAGCTAGAGGTTACAATTAGCGTTCATGGTTGGGAGTTAGGGTCAGGGGTCAGGGTCTAGAGGTCCTACCACAGGCTAAGGGTCAGGGGGTTAGGGAACCTTACTGCAGGGCTGAAGTTGACCTGGAACAGCCCTGTCTCTTGATCCAAGGTGAGTAGTGGTTCCTGGAGGTGTGTGTTGCACAGTTCCTCCAACCCCTCCGTCCACACGGAGAACAGCTCCTCATCGTGCTGGTCTAGAACCTCTAGAACCCTCTCACACTTCTGGAGAACCTGCTCCGCCTCAGCAGAACCCAGTGGCCTGGGACACAAAGACAGAGGGGGAGGCGGGATGAGAGAGAACGAGTGTGTGTGTGTGTGTGTGTGTGTGTGTGTGTGTGTGTGTGTGTGTGTGTGTGTGTGTGTGTGTGTGTGTGTGTGTGTGTGTGTGTGTGTGTGTGTGTGTGTGTGTGTGTGTATATATGTCTGTAGACCAGACCTACATGCGTATGAGATGGTTGAGGTTGCTGCGGTTAGTCAGGATGCGGTCTCGTAGCTCCTGCGACCACTTCAGGTTGCCAGCGACCGGTGGCATGTTCTTACTCAGGACCACACAGCCCGACCGCAACTGGAACACAACCACAATAAACCTCTGTGTGACTGAAGAGACCCGCAAACTCTCAAAACCTCTCACTCCCTCTCTCTCCTCTCATTCTCTCGCTCCCTCCCTCTCTCCCCCTCCCTCCACCACTCTCCCTCCCTCCCTGGTCTCTCACCCGCTCTCTCTGCTGGTCCAGTATAATCTGGCAGTGGTCTATCTCAGTGTTGAACATGCCCAGCAGGGTGCTGTAGTTTGGGGAGAACAGCTGGTTGATCCTGGGTCTCTCTAAGAGGGTGCCAAAGATCTGGAGGAGCTGGAGGAGCATAGGCACAGAGAGTAGAAAACTATGCTCTTACAATCACACAAACAAACAGAAACCACTGAGTCAGGGCTATGGTTCGGGTTTGATGGGCTATGTTTAGGGTAACGGGTCAGGGCTATGTTTAGGGTAAAGGGTCAGAGCTATGGTTAGGGTTTGATGGGCTATGTTTAGGGTAAAGGGTCAGAGCTATGGTTAGGGTTTGATGGGCTATGTTTAGGGTAAAGGGTCAGAGCTATGGTTAGGGTTTGATGGGCTATGTTTAGGGTAAAGGGTCAGAGCTATGGTTAGGGTTTGAGGGGCTATGTTTAGGGTAAAGGGTCAGAGCTATGGTTAGGGTTTGAGGGGCTATGTTTAGGGTAAAGGGTCAGGGCTATGGTTAGGGTCAGGGGTGTCTATGTTTAGGGTAAAGATTCAGGGCTATGGTTAGGATTAGGGTAAAGATTCAGGGCTATGGTTAGGGTAAAGATTCAGGGCTATGGTTAGGATTAGGGTAAAGATTCAGGGCTATGGTTAGGGTAAAGGGTCAAGGCTATGGTTAGGGTAAAGATTCAGGGCTATGGTTAGGGTAAAGGGTCAGAGGGTAGGGTTATTTTCAGGTGTGTCTCACCTTGAATGCAGACTCCAGGCCTTTAGAGTGTTGGAAGGCCAGGTTGAGAACGGTCCCCAGCCTCTGGTCAAAGTCTCTGTTCTGCTCCATGAAACGCCTGTAGTCCACTAGGAAGTCCTAAACACACCAGCAAACAAACGTCATGTTAGTGGTCATTTGACAATGGTCAAATAAAGCATTAGTAAAAGTTCGAACAGAGGTGCCACCAGCTTCACCTCTTTAGTGTAGTCCAGCGGGTCGTGTTTGCTCTCCCTCAGAGTTCTCCAGCTGTCGTGGAACTCCTCGTTCATACTGAACACCATCTCACTGAGGATCTTCCCCCTCGACCCTCCCAGCTCAACCTTCTCCAGCTTCAGGAAGACCAGCGCAGACGCAAACAGCTCCTGGTAGATAGATGCATTAAAGCATAGATGGATGGATGGATCCCTATATAGTACACTACCTGTGCCCGGAGCCACACGCAAACTCGTGCCAGACACACACCTCGATCATGAGCAGCCGGTCCAGTATGTGGTCAGCCCTGTGGAAGACCAGTGTGGAAGGGAAGTCCCATTGTTTGACAGTCTCCCCGCTGCGGTAGTACTGAGGGATGCGCTGGCGGTGTGTGTGGAACAGGCGCTTGAAGCTCCGCAGGACACTGATTGTCACCTGCACCCTCTCCACTCCTTCTTCCAGTTCCATCTTAAACAGCTCCTCTGGGATCAGATACGCAAACGCCTGGAGACCCGAACAGAGAGGCGTTATATGTAACACACACACAACACGTGCACACACACACGCGCAGACACCACACACCCACCTTCTCGATGAGTAAATTGCAGAACTCCTGCAGTAGGAGCACCATGCGTGGAGGGCGGCAGTAGTATTGGGAGCGACTCCAGATGAGACACAGCGTGTGGAAGAGAGGAGGTAACAGCATCTCTAGCTTGTTGAAACTCCCCTCCTCCAGACAACTGATCAGTCTCCTCAGTGGTCTCAGGTAGAGGTCTATATCCTCAGCCTCTAAAACCGCTGTGGGAGAGAAACATTGGGGTCGGAGATGATTAAGGGAAAGGAGATACTTGAAGGATGGTGCTTGTGATGGGAACAAGGCCTCTCGCACTACCCTGGTTGACTTTGAGGCAGATGTCGTGGAAGGAGGCGTAGTAACTGCTCTTGATCCTCCTCAGAATCTCCATGATCTGTTCCACCTTAGGGTTCATGATCTGAGAGAACACGGAACGTAGATTTATTTTTTATGTTTTTAACTCTGAGCAAACACAAGCATACACACTGACCTGACTCTACTCCAGCCTACCTGTGAATGGATGCCTAGCAGGTTGCCTCTCTGACAGGCCCAGAAGTGGAGCTCCGCGCTGGGGCCCGGGTGGTCTCCCTGCTGCAGCACCATGCTGGAATCCCTCTTCAGGACGGTCCAGACCTGACCGGACCACTGGATTACCAGGGTCTCTATGGAATACAGCAGAGCCCGGTCTATTGGCCAGCCATTAGAGCTAGGGGGAGAGAGAGAGAAGTCACACACACACACACACACACACACAGCTCCACCCCACATTCCCACACACAACTGACCTGAGCAATATGTCCTGCGGCTGAGATCTCTCCACACACAGTGGTAGGGGCAGCAGGGTGCGTCCCTCTGCCCTGCCTCTCAGAGTGACCACTTTGCTCCTCAGCTGCTCCAGGTGTCTGTGTATGTCCTCAGACACCACCCGAGGCCAACCGCCGTGGTTCAGAGAGTTAGATAACACAGACACCAGAACCTTACCCCCATGGTAATTCAGAGTTAGATATAAAGAACGGGTATCAGCACGTCCACACATACCCTCTCCCCCTCAACCCCAACCCCAAACAAACACCTCTCCCCTTTTACTTACCTCGGAGATGAGGAGCGGCATGTGCTCCATGGGGTGTCCGGAGACCTCCCCCAGCCACATCTGAGTCCTGAAGCCCTGCACGGTGATCCTCAGGACCCCCTTCTTCAGCACGCACATCAGCTTGGTCTTCCAGGGGGCTGACGTCTTTAAAGATGTAAACATAGTGGAAATGCTTTCTATTTGTATTGAAAGCACTAGAAATAAGTCAAACCGTATTTCAACAAGGTACTTCCCAGCTAACACACAACGTTCTGAGAACCATTTTATTTATTTATAAAAAAAATTATGAGCTTGGTTACAGCGTGGTTGTCCTGTGGTTATTTTGCATACAACCTTCCCACAACTTTCAAGGAATGGTGCAGGATAGTTGCTTGGCTTTGGAACATTCTGAGCATATGTAAGGATCTTGGCCCAAAAAATATATCACATTCTTTTCTTTGTATTTCATTACTTTAACAGAATGTCTCCTAAAAGTTCAAATGGTTACAATCCATTGACATTTTGGTAATGTTCTAGGAACGTTCTCCACTGGTTTGACATTGGGAATATTCTCAAATACTGTAGTTCAGAGAACGTTAAGAACGTTTTTCTGTAGGAATTTTAGAACTTCAGCATAAGGTTTCCAACAGGTTTTCCTCATTGTTCTATTTAAAGTAATGTTCTCAATTGTACCAAGAATGTTAGGAAATTCTTTTCCCTTAAAACCACACGAAAACTTTTGTAACCTTCCGTGAACATTCTAAAGATGTCATTTAAAAACATGTACATTCCGTTCTCAGAGTCAACAAAACATCCTCTTTCTTGTTCAGTGTGTTCAGGTGTGTAGGCAGCGCCCAGTATTTGGTCACACCTGAACTTAATGAGTGATTGTTTCCTTTGAAATGGGGTCTGTTTGAATAGACTAAAATTAACAGCTTTGCATGAGAAAACAAATATGGCACGCTAGCTCAGTCCTAATGGGGCACTGGACATGAATAAAGAACAGAACATGCTGTGTCACGATAAATGCGTTTGCATGATTAATGCCTAAGGAATAAGCTAGCAGTGTTATTGAAAGTTAAGGAAGTTATTCAAAAATCTCCAAATATCCTACAATTTTCGTTAATAAAACCTCCTAGGAACCAGAGTACAACGTTCTCAGAACATCCCTGTAACCTAAAAATACAATTTCCCAGAAAAGGCTACATTTTCACTTTTGTTCTCAGAACGTTTAAAAAACCTTCAGTTTTACCAGTCAGGAAACGTATGGCTTCGTTCCCACAACCAATGTGAAACCAAAAACATACATTCCCACAACTTCCAAGGAACCAAATGTGCTAGCTGGGTTGTTAGATTCCGTTACTTAATTGTGAAAGCAACTGCAATAACCCCATCTATAGCCTATAATCATTCATCAGAACATTTATACGATTCATGTAGGAAAAAAGACAGACTGTGTGTGATGCCGAACCAGCTGGGTATTGAACCCATGTCAAGACATGACAAAGCTTGATTATTTGAAACAGCTGTGTGGTGCTAGACAAGAAAAGAAAAACGTGCACCCTTGGGATCCTCAGGACTGAGTTTGGGAAACGCTGCCTTAGCCAGTGGAAAGCCCCGGCAGCCATTTTTCAACAAACCTTTTTTTTGCCGATACTTTCTTCGTTGTCGATTCGGAAGAAACTTGTCTTTTTTACGAACCTGTTCAGTTGCAGGTGGTACCCCAAAAAATGCGGTCATATTCAAAAAGATATTAAATGCACTTTTCCCACCAAGTGAGGAGTTCCCTCGCCAACATGTTGCATTTCCCAACATCTTTGCAGGAACTAGTCGCTGCCGTGGAAACATGCAACAAACAAAAAAAATAGATCAAAGATATCCACACACGCAAGCGAGATGTCTTTCTCGATCAAAAAGTGGATTGAATATTTTTTCGGAATGTTCTCTACTTCCACCTGTAACTGGACAGAAGTTTACAAGAGACACGTTTCTTCTGAATCAAGAATGAAGAAAGTGTTGTCGCTCTTGTTGTCGCTCTGGATAAGAGCATCTGCTTAATTACTAAAATGTCAATGTATTGCCAAAGAAAAGGTTAGTTGAAAAATGGCTGCCGGGGCTTTCCAGAAGCTAAGGTGTAACGGCTGTATGGTAGCATTTACATATCAGCAGTACACTGTGTAGCTGTGCGTGTGTGTGTGTGTCGCTCACCTGTGCGTCTCCAGCGTGTAGTGTCCCCCCAGGACCAGTGAAGAGCAGTAGTCGGTCACTCCAGACATGGTCCAGGAAATCCAGTAGAATCCTCTGGTTCTCCTCCGCCCCAATGAAACGATTCCACTTGTCAGTCTTCACCCGGAGAACGCAAAACGCCTGGAAACATGGTGCATTAGACGTGTCATTTGTTGATCACCTTTGTATCTGCTCTCTGCTTTAGCCCTACATAGGACACCGCTCGGGCTGTTGTATGCTGTGATATAATGTCATACATATTTGTATTGAAGCGAGCTAAAGTCTACTGCAATTATTGGACTGATGAGACGTGCAAATTTTTTTGTCTGCAAAACAGATCTCCCCAAATAACCATAAAGCCTAACATCACCTCCGCCATCACCTCTCCAGTTACCCAAGCCCTTAGACTGCTCTCTCTGCTTCCGCACGGCAAGCCAAACCTATGCATCAAGTCTGACACCAACAGGCTCCTGAACAGCATCGATCCCCAAGTCATAAGACTGACTACACTGACTATCTGAGTTAACCCTTGTATTTGATTTTATTTTGTCTCTATGCACACTCACAGGACTCCAACACACACATAACATGCACACACATCTACACTGTCTCTATGCACACTCACAGGACTCCAACACACACATAACATGCACACACATCAACACTGTCTCTATGCACACTCACAGGACTCCAACACACACATAACATGCACACACATCTACACTGTCTCTATGCACACTCGCAGGACTCCAACACACACATAACATGCACACACATCTACACTGTCTCTATGCACACTCACAGGACTCCAACACACACATAACATGCACACACATCTACACTGTCTCTATGCACACTCACAGGACTCCAACACACACATAACATGCACACACATCTACACTGTCTCTATGCACACTCACATGACTCCAACACATACATAACATGCACACACATCTACACTGTCTCTATGCACACTCACAGGACTCCAACACACTCATAACATGCACACACATCTATACTGACTCTATGCACACTCACAGGACTCCAACACACATATAACATGCACACGCATCTACACTGTCTCTATGCACACTCACAGGACTCCAACACACACATAACATGCACACGCATCTACACTGTCTCTATGCACACTCACAGGATTCCAACACACACATAACATGCACACACATCTATACTGACTCTACGCACACGCACAGACACTTACAATCATAATTTTACGCTGCTGCTACTCTGTTTATCATACAGTTGAAGTCGGAAGTTTACATACACTTAGGTTGGAGTCATTAAAACAAATTTCTTGTTAAAAAAACTATAGTTTTGGCAAGTCAGTTAGTACATCTACTTTGTGCATGACACAAGTCATTTTTACAACAATTGTTTACAGACAGATTATTTCACTTATAATTCACTGTATCACAATTCCAGTGGGTCAGAAGTTTACATGCACTATGTTGACTGTGCCTTTAAACAGCTTGGAAAATTCCAGAAAATAATATCATGGCTTTAGAAGCTTCTGATAGGCTAATTGACATAATTCGAGTCAATTGGAGGTGCACCTGTGGATGTATTTCAAGGCCTACCTTCAAACTCAGTGCATCTTTGGTTGACATGGGAAAATCAAAAGAAATCAGACCTCCACAAGTCTGGTTCATCCTTGGGAGCAATTTCCAAATGAAGGAAGGTACCAAGTTTATCTGTACCCAAGTATAAACACCATGGGACAACGCATCCGTCATGCCGCTCAGGAAGGAAACACTTTCTGTCTCCTAGAGATGAACGTACTTTGGTGCGAAAAGTGCAAATCAATCCCAGAGCAACAGCAAAGGACCTCGTGAAGATGCTGGAGGAAACAGGTACAAAGTATCTATATCCACAGTAAAACAAGTCCTTTATCGACATAACCTGAAAGGCCGCTCAGCAAGGAAGAAGCCACTGCTCCAAAAATGGCATAAAAAAGCCAGACTACGGTTTGCAACTGCACATGGGGACAAAGATCATACTTTTTGGAGAAATGTCCCCTCATCTGATGAAACAAAAATAGAACTGTTTGGCCATAATGACCATCGTTATGTTTGGAGAAAAAAGGGGGAGGCTTGCAAGCCGAAGAACACCATCTCAAATTTGAAGCACGGAGGTGGAAGCATCATGTTGTGGGGGTGCTTTGCTGCAGGAGGGACTGGTGCACTTCACAAAATAGATGGTATCATGAGAAAAGAAGATTATGTGGCTATGTTGAAGCAAGACGTCAGTCAGGAAGTTAAAGCTTTGTCGCAAATGGGTCTTCCAAATGGACAAGGACCCCAAGCATACCTCCAAAGTTGTGGCTTAACCTCTCTGGGAAATGCGGGACGCTAGTGTCCTACCTGGCCAAAAGCCAGGGAAATGCAGAGCGCCAAATTCAAATAAATTACTATAAAAATCAAACTTTGATTAAACCACACATGCAAGATAGCAAATTAAAGCTACACTTGTTGTGAATCCTGCCAACATGTCAGATTTCAAAAGGGATTGTCGGCGAAAGCAAACAATGCTATTATCTGAGGATAGCACCTCCGTAAACAAGGAGAAAAGCATATTTCAACCCTGCAGGCGCAACACCAAACGCAGAAATAAAATATAAATCATGCCTTACCTTTGACGAGCTTATTTTGTTGGCATTTCAATATGTCCCATAAACATCACAAAGGTCCTTTTGTTCTATTTATTCCGTCGATATATATCCAAAATGTCAATTTATTTGGCTTGTTTGATCCAGAAAAACACCGGTTCCAACTTGCGCAACGTGACTACAAAATATCTCAAAAGTTACCTGTAAACTTTGCCAAAATATTTCAAACTACTTTTGTAATACAACTTTAGGTATTTTTTTACGTAAATAATCGCTACAATTTAAGACGGGATATTCTGTGTTCAATACAGGAGAAAAACTAACTGTAGCTAGCTTTCTGGTCCCTCGCCTCTATCCAACAGCATACAACAAGTGACCCTCGTTCTGAACAGGGCTACTTCTTCATTACACAAGGGAAAAACCTCAACCAATTTCTAAAGACTGGTGACATCCAGTGGAAGCGGTAGGAACTGCAAGAAAAATCTGGATCCCCAATGAAAAAACATTGAAAAGAGAGTGACCTCAATAAAATAAAATCTGAATGCTTTGTCCTCAGGGTTTCGCCTGCTAAATAAGTTCTGTTATACTCACAGACATGATTCAAACAGTTTTAGAAACTTCAGAGTGTTTTATATCCAAATCTATTAATAATATGCATATCTTATCTTCTGGGGATGAGTAGCAGGCAGTTGAATTTGCGCATCCATTTAATCCTGACGTGAAAATACTGCCCCGTCACCAAGAAGTTAAGGTCAAGGTATTGGAATGGACATCACAAAGAACCTGACCTCAATCCTATAGAAAATGTGTGGGCAGAGCTGTTAAAGTGTGTGTGAGCAAGGAGGCCTACAAACCTGACTCAGTTACAGGAGGAATGGGCAAAAAAATCACCCAACTTATTGTGGGAAGCTTGTAAAAGGCTACCCAAAACGTTTGACCCAAGTTAAACAATTGAAAGGCAATGCTACCAAATACTAATTGAGTGTATGTAAACTTCTGACCCACTGGGAATAAAAGCTCAAATAAATCATTCTCTCTGCTATTATTCAGACATTTCATATTCTTAAAATAAAGTGGTGATCCTAAATGACCCAAAACAGGGTATTTTTACTAGTATTAAATGTCAGGAATTGTGAAAAACTGAGTTTAAATATATTTGGCTAAGGTGCATGTAAACATCTGACTTCAACTGTATATCCTGATGCCTAGTCACTTTACCCGTATACATATCTACCTCGATCACTCCAGTGTCCCTGCACATTGTAAATATGGTATTGGAACTGACCCTCTATATAGAGTAGCTTCTTACTTTCTCGTGTTCTTCTTATATTTCTCGTGTTTTTGTTCTACCTTGTGTTAGTCATTGTGCTACATTGATATTGATCACTGCATTGTTGGGTTTGGAGCTTGCAAAAAAGGCATGTTTCACTGTAGGCCTATTTGTGCACATGACATTAAAACTTTAAATTGAAATGATGTTTTGTTTTTTATTTTTTAGATCAGTGTGTTCTCTAAACCAACAGAGCAATAGACAGCACCCACACGGCCATAAAAGCACAATCCTAAAACGAGTTCAACAATGTGAACAGAAAATGCTTCCACCCACTTAATGTGCAGGTGATAAGATTATGCGATGCGCAATATAGACGCTGCTGAATGTGGTGGTAAGGTGGCCAGGTGGAACACGACTCGTTCCTTCTGCAGAACAGCAATGATGGCCTTCGCTCACAAGAGGGAGCTGTTGAGGGTGGATGGCTTATTGGTGAGTGTTGCCTACTCATATGAAGTATATTTTGACATTGCTAAAGCAGCTTGAATTGTCCTAATGGTTCTCTCTTTGTAGCTATGTTTTTTGTTGTTGTCTTCTGCTCAAGCCACAATTGAGAGATCCAAATCAAACATTTTGGTTGTACTCAACCTCTGACACCAGCACCTCCATTTCCGTCGAGGAAAAGTTGTTTTTTCTTACTTTGTAGGATTGTTTGATAAATCACACTTCTTCCATGCATACGAACATTCTGTAGTTTACGAGTTGGATGACCGTTTAAAACGTTATTTTTTTTCTGAGTACACAGTTGTCTTGAACGCACTAAAGTCGGATGTCTGAGATATCCGAGTTCCAAGTTCCCCTTGGTTTTGAACGCGACATGTAATCCTCCGCGTGCCTTCTCCTGACAGACATCGTTGAATAAATGTTAAAAGATCATTCCTGCTATAATATGATGAATATAAAGAGTATAGAGTTCAGTGTTTTTTGTGTTTGTGATGCTAATATCCCAGTCAATTCAATCCAACGCTGCTACTCCACGTTGCTCCTAAGCAATTGAATTGAAATGACGTGGCAACAACGTTGATTCAACCAGTGTGTGCCCAGTGGGTTAGTCCTACCTGCTCCCGGAGAAAGTCCACCCTCTCATCTGCCAACGCAGCCCCTGTCTTGGTGTCCTGGGGAACACGCACCCCTCCACTAGTGCTGCTGCCGCCCTCGGCCATGGCGCTGGAAGAAGGGGGCGAGGGACATTTGGTTTTAGAGAAGTAGCAGAGGTTTGCATTCTGACATGGAGAATAGAGGGAGAAGGATAGAGTGGGACCTAACCCATTGACGGGAAGAAAACAAGGGTCAACATCAACTCACCTTGAAGCTGAATGTTAAAAGTTAACAAAACCAAATCTTCCAGCCAGGACCCTGTTCCACGATTTGGGAAAAGCTGCTATAGACATGCACAAAGCTGAATATCTATCTCTCTATCTATCTAATGAATGCGGTAGTCAGCCGATCGGAGGCCCCTCTATCCCAGCTCTGAAGACAGGTGAGGAGGTAAGCTTATACCACACCTAGAGAGACTGTCACCTTACACCATAGCAACAGAAGGCGACATATCTCACCTGCCACAGCCAGGTGAAACAGGAGCCTTCAGGGGAGCCCTTGTCCTGATAGTGACACCTACTAACAGATCCACTTTCTCACCACTTGAGGGCAGTGTGGGATAACTTTTGGTAGAAGTGACATCCGCTCTAATCCAAAATGACCAGAACCATGACATCCTATTAAACATGATACAGCATTTATGTAAAAACATCTCAAAACTGGACATATGTATAACTGTGTTACTTAAAATAGCATGATACTGATTAACCTTTTAAAAAAAAAACATGTTGCCTCTAACTGTAATGCACAGATATAATAATGACATATGAGATTGGACAACTGGGGATGATGATGATATCAGTGATCATTGGCATTTGAGTCAGAATTTATTTGATAAATTATAGATAAATGTAGCTCATTAGTACTAAAGCAATGCAATGTTTTGAACCTCTGGGACTCCACAGAAACACAGTGTTTATCAGGATTCATGTCCATATATTTCTGGATAAAATGTGAAATATTGGTTAAGGACAACTTTTATTGGATGGACATGTGGCCTTAAAGTTCAAGCTTCTATTGGATCAGTTTATAGTCTCTCAACTCACAGAGGTTCAGGTAAGGACAAACACTTGCGGCCATATTTTATAAACCAATAAAACATATATTAATTGATACTTTTGATGACATCAGAACTGCGCCTTTCTCTCTGCTCTGTGTTTTACCAATGACCACATCATCATATTCAATGTGCTATCCAAAAATATTTTTGTGTGTTACATGTCAATTCTCTGCGTCTCTCTGTCTGCCTGCGTTGTAGCCCAGTCTCTGTCCCCTGAGCTGTGCTCTAGCTAAAGCCATTTCACAGTGCTGAGAGACAGACCACTGCTGCCCATCCCTCTGACCTCACACCCAATGTCACACCGTCTCCACTGGGACTACTGTAGAGAAGAGAGAAAGAGAGAGAGGAGATGGAGGGGGATGGAGGGAGGACGGTGAAGGGGGGGGGGGGGGGGGAGAAAAAAGATAGCTAGCTATCTCTCAGCATACAGATGAGACAGGGTCCAGAGAGATGGAGAGAGAGGGAGCAGAGGAAAACAAAAGAGGATAGGAATGAAGGACTAGATATGCTGTGGCTATAATTAATAACTTTGACCAACGTTTTTCTCTCACATTTGGCTTCTCTCAACAGTAATCACCAGTGGTGTCAATAGAGGATCTGCTAGCCCCAAACTCAGCAAGTGCCTCGTGATTCATCGAAAAATATGTTTCTATTGTCACATACACCAGACAGGTGCAGTGAAATCTGTTGTGTTACAGGGTCAGCCATAGTAGTTCTGCACCCCCGGAGCAAATGAGTGTTAAGCGCATTGCTCAGGTGGACATCAATTGATTTTTTTACATCGTCGGCTCAGATATTCGAACCAGCAACAACGCTCTAACCGCTAGGCTGCCTGCCGCCGAAAATCAAGTTCATCGTAGTCGTCCTTGGTCATCATCGTCGTCATCATCGTCGTCATCATCGTCGTTATCTTAAGGACAACTAGCTCTCAGAGTTTCACGTCAGAATAAGGTGCCCATCCATGTTTCTCAAATGTGAAATGTAGAGGTTGTTGCAAGCGTCAAATTTTGAAGTGTTTAAGGTTAAGTTAAGGCATTAACTCCACTTTTTTAAGGTTTAAGGGATAAGGTTTTTGGATAGGCTTAAAACAAATAACGTTCTATCGCTGGATTTCAACTTCAAACGCTTGGAATCAGGGGCAGATGCTTACGCACAGCCGCCATCCATGTCCACAACGCCCTAGCAAAACCCAAACCACCTAATGTGACAACGCCCACTGTTGCCCCTAGTGGCCAGTTTCCACGTCATCTCCCGACGTCTTCAGACGTGGATGGACGTTGAACACTGACTTGTGTGACGGGTGACCTGGCTGCTTAAGGTACCACCACTACACACACGCACACTACAGCATCACAATAGCCCTTCTAAACCGGGCCAGCAAGGCTGATTTTGACTTCAAGACCAAAACCAACAATGTGTGGGTTAGCTGCTCTCTGTGAGTAGCAGAGTAGCGGAGCTGGGCAGGCCATCATTTCCATGTGGATGTTAGTCTTAGCCTGCCACCTTTCTCTCCTCTCTCCTCTTCTCTCCTCTTCTCTCTACCCCTCTCCACGCTCTCTCTTCGCAGTTGCCATGGCTACGTGGCGCCTCACGTGTGGACTGCTCCTCTTCAGCCCTGAGCCCCTGGCCTCCCTAGCATTTTTCCCTCTCCTCTTCACTCCACCACTCCTCTCCTCCTTTAGAGTGAGGAGAAATGTATATGCAGATTCATTTTGGGATTTTCTCTCTCTCTCTCTCCTTCACCTTCTCTGTCTCTCACACACTTGGTCTATGGCTCCCTTGAACTTCCGTTTACTCTGTCCACTCCAGGGCCATTTTGTATCAGCACACCTTGGCACTCCAGGGAAAACCTACGTTGGGAATATACTCTAAGGGAGAAAGAGGTACTCAGAGAAGGAAAGAGAGAGAGAGAGAGAAATGGTGACAGGGAGAGAGACAGAGAGAGCGGGATTACGGGAGGAACTGAGGGAGGGAGACAGGGAGAATGATGGTCACACACCCAGGCATACACATGCACCAAGCAGGCTTTCCTCCTGTTGCTGGCAAAGTTGCCATGGTGAGGCTAGCCAGTTGGACACCCCTATCCGCAGAGAGCTGGTTTGGAAATGGTGTGTGTGTGTGAGAGAGAGTGTGTATGTGCATGTGTGTAACCTTTTTTGCATGCCTGTGTGTGTGTGTTTGTGTCTGCTGTGCATATTTGTGTGTGTGTGTGTCCAGATGGTGCTGACCAGCCGTCCCTCACTGAGTGAACAGAGTAAATGGAACGATTACAGTAATGACCGACACACACATCTGTCCCCAACCTGTCCCATCATGCCGTGCCATGCCTTCAGGCATTCACACCACAGTTCTATGTCCTCAACTTGGCAACATCCAGCCCATACTGGCATCAACAGGCTAGGGCTGTTTCCAGCCTTTTCAACTCAGAGTGATGACACTGCCACTCCATTGTCCGTACACCACAGGGATGCAGATAGATGTTGTCGTGAATGTTTATATTACACACCTATAGTGCTAAACGAATGTTGTTAGCATTAGCATGTATTCATTTATGCTACTCTTTCATCCTGGTGTGTCCTCAGTCACTCTCAGTGATAGAGATAGAGGGCTCTATTTTAACAAACCTAACCAATGGTAAATCCTAGAGCTGGTGGTAGTGCTATGGGTCTAGGGGTGTGTCTGAAATGTTGTTGATATGTTAACAGCGGGAATTAGGGGCACAATAGCTGGTGGCGCGAAAGGGCTGGGTTTTGATGAAGAAATAAATTGTAGGTGTAACGAGGGCTTGATCACTCATAGGCTAATCAAATGTTCCATGGCTTAATACTGCGTGTGGTTGGCTCAAGTTCTGTCGGTTATTGAGGGGGGGGGGGGGGGGGGGGGATATTCTCATCCAAGTCCATTGTGGATTGATACTACACTGAACAAAAATATAAACGCAACATGTAAAGTGTTGCTCCCATTTTCCTGAGCTAAAATAAAAGATCCCAGAGATTTTCCATACACACAAAAAAACGTTTTTCTCAAATTACCCTCAGTGGATTTATACCTGTGTTCTCTGTTTGTCTATTCGCCAGTTCGTCTTGTTTTGCCAAGTCAACCAGCGTTTTTCCAAGCTCCTGTTTTTTCCTACTCTCTCTTTTCTAGTCCTCCCAGTTCTGACCTTTTTCCTGCCCTGACACTGAGCCGGCCTGCCTGACCGTTCTACCTGCCCCTGACCTCGAGCCTGCCTGCCTCCCTGACCTTGTTATGCACTCTTGCCTGTCCTCAACCTGCGTCTTGCCTGCCCCTCGTTGTTCAATTAAGTATCAGAGACTCTAACCATCTCCCTCCTGTGTCTGCGTCTGGGTCTCGCCTTGTGTTTTTATAGTACAAACAGGCCATGGCCAACCCATAAGACTCGGACTAGCTCCGTCACGCTGTCTCCCTGCAGGGAGCCACCATTAAAAGACACGAGGAGCTACTTCAGAACCTTATGGAAAGGTTCCAATCTCTGGCGGAACGCCACGACCAGGGGTTCAAGACGTTAATGGAGCAGTTCCGTGAATTGTCTCACAGAGCAACAATCCGCCATTTGCTGTAATCAGGAAGATTATGGCGAAGGTGAGGAAGGTGTTCGATTCTCCGAGAGACGCGGCTCGAAAACCACAAAAATGACATCAGAACTCCCATAGTGTGGCAGACCCCACACATTGGCCACTGAGAATGCCTGGAATCCAGAGGCCCTGTTCGATACCTAGCATCACCTAGCATCATAGCATCACCCCGGTCAACCAGGTATGCACCCAGATAGGACGCTATTTGGCACCCCTAGGGGGAGGGGTGATCTGTTTAATCTGTCCTTGTGATTGTCTCTACCCCCCCTCCAATATCATCCATCTAACTATTACCCTCAGTGTATTTATACCTGTGTTCTCTGTTTGTCTGTTGCCAGTTTGTCATGTCTTGCCAAGTCAACAAGCGTTTATCCAAGCTCCTATTTTTCCTAGTCTCTCTTTTCTAGTCCTCGCGGTTCTGACCTTTTGCCTGCCCCTGACTTTGAGCCTTCCTACCGCCCTGTAGCGTTTGGACTCCGACCTTGTTATGAACTCTTGCCTGTCCTCGACCTGCCTCTTGCCTGCCTCTCGTGGTTCAATAAGTATCAGAGACTCGAACCATCTGGCTCCTGTGTCTGCATTTGGGTCTCGCCTTGTGTCATTATAGATAGAAGTTGCTGCATGTTGCTTTTATATTTTAGTTCAGTGAATGTGTATATATATTAGAGGTCGACCGATTAATCGGAATGGCCGATTAATTAGGGGCGATTTCAAGTTTTCATAACAATCGGAAATCTGTATTTTTTTTTACACCTTTATTTAATCTTTATTTAACTAGGCAAGTCAGTTAAGAACACATTCTTATTTTCAATGACGGCCTAGGAAAGGTGGGTTAACTGCCTCGTTCAGGGGAAAGACAGATTTTCACCTTGTCAGCTCGGGGGAGCCAACCTTGCAACCTTACAGTTAACTAGTCCAACGCAATAACGACCTGCCTCTCTCTCGTTGCACTCCACAAGGAGACTGCCTGTTACACAAATGCAGTAAGCCAAGGTACAGTGCATTGCGAAAGTATTCGGCCTCCTTGAACTTTGCGACCTTTTGCAACATTTCAGGCTTCAAACATAAAGATATAAAACTGTATTTTTTTGTGAAGAATCAACAACAAGTGGGACACAATCATGAAGTGGAACGACATTTATTGGATATTTCAAACTTTTTTAACAAATCAAAAACTGAAAAATTGGGCGTGCAAAATTATTCAGCCCCTTTACTTTCAGTGCAGCAAACTCTCTCCAGAAGTTCAGTGAGGATCTCTGAATGATCCAATGTTGACCTAAATGACTAATGATGATAAATACAATCCACCTGTGTGTAATCAAGTCTCCGTATAAATGCACCTGCACTGTGATAGTCTCAGAGGTCCATTAAAAGCGCAGAGAGCATCATGAAGAACAAGGAACACACCAGGCAGGTCCGAGATACTGTTGTGAAGAAGTTTAAAGCTGGATTTGGATACAAAAAGATTTCCCAAGCTTTAAACATCCCAAGGAGCACTGTGCAAGTGATAATATTGAAATGGAAGGAGTATCAGACCACTGCAAATCTACCAAGACCTGGCCGTCCCTCTAAACCTTCAGCTCATACAAGGAGAAGACTGATCAGAGATGCAGCCAAGAGGCCCATGATCACTCTGGATGAACTGCAGAGATCTACAGCTGAGGTGGGAGACTCTGTCCATAGGACAACAATCAGTCGTATATTGCACAAATCTGGCCTTTATGGAAGAGTGGCAAGAAGAAAGCCATTTCTTAAAGATATCCATAAAAAGTGTTGTTTAAAGTTTGCCACAAGCCACCTGGGAGACACACCAAACATGTGGAAGAAGGTGCTCTGGTCAGATGAAACCAAAATGGAACTTTTTGGCAACAATGCAAAACGTTATGTTTGGCGTAAAAGCAACACAGCTCATCACCCTGAACACACCATCCCCACTGTCAAACATGGTGGTGGCAGCATCATGGTTTGGGCCTGCTTTTCTTCAGCAGGGACAGGGAAGATGGTTAAAATTGATGGGAAGATGGATGGAGCCAAATACAGGACCATTCTGGAAGAAAACCTGATGGAGTCTGCAAAAGACCTGAGACTGGGACAGAGAATTGTCTTGCAACAAGACAATGATCCAAAACATACAGCAAAATCTACAATGGAATGGTTCAAAAATAAACATATCCAGTATTAGAATGGCCAAGTCAAAGTCCAGACCTGAATCCAATCGAGAATCTGTGGAAAGAACTGAAAACTGCTGTTCACAAATGCTCTCCATCCAACCTCACTGAGCTCGAGCTGTTTTGCAAGGAGGAATGGGAAAAAAATTCAGTCTCTCGATGTGCAAAACTGATAGAGACATACCCCAAGCGACTTACAGCTGTAATCGCAGCAAAACGTGGCGCTACAAAGTATTAACTTAAGGGGGCTGAATAATTTTGCACGGCCAATTTTTCAGTTTTTGATTTGTTAAAAAAGTTTGAAATATCCAATAAATGTCGTTCCACTTCATGATTGTGTCCCACTTGTTGTTGATTCTTCACAAAAAAATACAGTTTTATATCTTTATGTTTGAAGCCTGAAATGTGGCAAAAGGTCGCAAAGTTCAAGGGGGCCGAATACTTTCGCAATGCACTGTAAGTTGCTAGCTAGCATTAAACTTATCTTATAAAAAACAATCAATCATAATCACTAGTTAACTACACACGGTTGATGATATTACTAGATATTGTCTTGCGTGTCCTGTGTTGCATATAATCTGACTGAGCATACAAGTATCTATGTATCTGACTGAGCGGTGGTAGGCTGAAGCAGGCGCGTAAACATCCATTCAAACAGCACTTTCGTGCGTTTTGCTGGCAGCTCTACGTTGTGCGTCAAGCATTGCACTGTTTATGACTTCAAACCTATCAACTCCCGAGATGAGGCTGGTGTGACCGAAGTGAAAAACGTCACTCCTTGGAGTGGTTGTTCCCCTTGTTCTGCATGGGTAACTCTGCTTCGATGTGGTGGCTGTTGTCGTTGTGTTGCTGGTTCGAGCCCAGGGAGGAGCGAGGAGAAAGACGGAGGCTATACTGTTACACTGGCAATACTAAAGTGCCTATAAGAACATCCAATAGTCAAAGGTTAATGAAATACAAATGGTATATAGAGGGAAATAGTCCTATAATAACTACAACCTAAAACTTCTTACCTGGGAATATTGAAGACTCATGTTAAAAGGAACCACCAGCTTTCACATGTTCTCATGTTCTGAGCAAGGAACTGAAACGTTAGCTTTCTTACATAGCACTTATTACACTTTTACGTTCTTCTCCAACACTTTGTTTTTGCATTATTTCAACCAAATTGAACATGTTTCATTATCTACTTGAGGCTAAATAGATTTTATTGATATATTATATTAAGTTAAAATAAGTGTTAATTCAGTATTGTTGTAATTGTCATTATTACAAATACTTTTTTTTAAATGGCCTATTGATCGGTATCGGCTTTTTTGGTCCTCCAATAATCGGTATTGGCGTTGAAAAATCATAATCGGTCAACCTCTAATATATATAAGCAAAAATGTCATAACACATGGACTCAAGTGTATTATTGCTTTTATACAACAGGTTACCAGCATAAAACATCTAGATTATTTCCCAAACCATCAATTTTTCAACAAAACATGATGCACTAACACAAGTAACACTTTAGGCGTTCTATGGTCGTTAGTTCTATTCGTATTGAAGGCCATGTAAAGCAAAACTACCCAAGCGCAAAAACATTGTAGCAAAGACATTGATACAGCAGACCATTATAGAAACCACAATGACACATTTTTTTCGGAGGGTTACAGCATCGACAGCTATTTCTTTGAATTACATATTTCCATTCAGTGAAGTAGCTGTCTAATGGGTACCATTTCTCGGGAATAACAGCCCTGTGCCCGCTTACACTCATCATCCTCTGGCATCCAGACCTGCTGGATGGTAG